>NW_020174698.1:6845349-6852419 GCF_003031525.2 Neophocaena asiaeorientalis asiaeorientalis | reverse complement strand
GTATGGAGGTTCCTTAAGAAACTAAAAATAGAATTACAATATGACCCAGCAATCCCACTACTGGGCATATACCCAGAGAAAACCATAATTCAAAAAGACACATGCACCCCAATGTTCACTGCAGCACTATTTACAATAGCCAGGACATGGAAGCGACCTAAATGCCCATCGACAGATGAATGGATAAAAAAGATGTGGTACATATATACAATGGAATATTACTCAGCCATAAACAGGAATTAACTTGGGTCATTTGTAGAGACGTGGATGCATCTAGAGACTGTCATACACAGTGAAGTAAGTCAGAAACAGAAAAACAAATATCGTATATTAACACATATATGTGGAACCTACAGATGATCCAGTTTTCAGGGCAGAAATAGACACAGAGGTAGAGAACAAACATATGGACACCAAGGGGGGAAAGCGGCGGGGGGGGTGGGGGGGGGGGTGGGATGAATTGGGAGATTCGGATTGACATGTATACACTGATGTGTATAAAACTGATGACTAATAAGAAAAAATTCAAAAAAAAAAGAAGTGAGACTCATAATCAACACACACATGCACACACACACACACACACACAAAAACCCTGCCCCTGTCACTCCTAGCTCAGATTTTTCAACCCTGCCCTCTGCAATCATCACCCTTAGAATTGAAACATCTGTGTTACCCTGACCCCACACCTCTTGCATTCTTCCTAAATAGTGTAGGCTGACTTTTTCCCACTGCACATCAAGTCTCATTAGCATGGTCACAGTCTGAGCCTTATTAACTCACATCACAAGGAACATGCCCAGTGTTCCCCTTCTTGGACCATAACCAACCTCCTGACTGTCTATGGGACCTTCCAGTTCCCAACCAGCCCATTATGTCAGTCCCTCCGTCCACACACCTCATTCTCTCAGCAACCAGAACACTTTCGACACTGCTCCCTCAGCACTGCCCATCATACATCTGTTAAGTCTTGGTTTAATGCCTCACTGTCAGCTTTGTCCTTAATCCTTGCTGCACAGAAGTGTAAGTAAGTTAAATTCCATATCTAAGCAGACCTGTGTTATTTCATATTCATCAGCTACAATATAATTCTATTCAATGTAGTTTCTTCTAGCTGCTTAAAAAGTTCTTTAAATGGCTGCTCCAAATCTGCTGAGTCAATCCCTGATTCAATCCATCTATTCTGCTTTTATAATAATCAGGCAGTAAATTATGAAGATGCCCCTTCCAATCACGTCTCTGTTCATGCTGCATGTCCAAGTGGACTGCCTTCTTTCTGAAAAACCAAGTTTTATCTTTCCTCCAAAATCTGGTCCCTGTTAATATCCTCAACAAAGCTTTCAAGCTCTTGGTCCACAATGATCTTTGAATTCTCAAACTATTAACAATGATAGATTTACAGAAATGAAAGAAATCTTTAGATGACCTAGTCAAATCATTTTACTTTACAGATGAAGGAACTGAAATTCAGAGAAGCAAGGAAAGAGTCTCTGGTCATGTAACTGGTTACAGACAAGGCTGCAACTCAGGTCTCTCCCTTCCTGCCCAGTGAGTAATTTGATAATATTTACAAACATGCTTTTGATAATATTGAAAAACATGCTTTTGGACAAATGTTAGAAGGATAATTCTACTATCCTTCATACTGTCATTCATTCGGTACTTAAAAATGGAAATATTTCATTGGCAACATCTCCAGTTTGCTTTCTAGCCTTGCCAAAAAGCCTTAAATGGGGCCACCACATAAACATCTCAAATGAAGATTTTTAAGTTTTGTAGCATTTCGGTTTCAAATCAGGTTTACTTTACAAGTGGTTTTCATTTTTATTTTATGACTATATAAAAGGACAGAGTAACTAAAAATCACAATATTTCATTTGCAATCATTTCTTCACTTCTGAAGTGTGCCTTACATGCCTGAACTATTGTTAATTAGTCAGCAATGATTCACAGTCTTCAAGCTCATGTTATCTGTCGTCTTGCAATTTCTCAGTCCTCAATCATTTAGGTGGTAAATTCACTTTTGGGTGGTAAATGTCTTAAATCACCAGATTAGATTATTTACATTCTTTTCATACACTTATTTTTACTATCTGCTTCATTTACATTAATGTACCACCAGTTGACTCTTTTTAATGTTATCTTTGACTCTTTTTAATGGTATCTGAAGAGAAGACCAGAGTCAGAATCCAGAATACTAACTCATTTCACACCTGCAGGTACACACTACTGTACTGAAGGCACTTCACCAGCCTTGAAAATCTGATGTTTCTATCCTCTGAAAAACTTCTCTCCTTTGAAGTTACTTTATACTCTATTTTAAACACAATCAAAACGTGGAAAAAAGGAAGCAGATATTCTCCCAAAGCCATTCACCTGAACGACAAAATAGGGAAAGGTTTCAAAGATACTGGCTCAGTATCTTAATCTCTAGACCGATAGAGTAATTCACACACACACACACACACACACACACACACACACACACACACTCCTCTCTTTGAAAAAGCTGTTAGTCACTGGTTTGTTTTTAGCTTGTTCCCAACTCTGCCTCAGGCTTTTAACTCCTCTTTCATCATTAAGGAAATATACCTTATTGAAGTATTTTATAAACTGTCTAAAAATTTCAATTAACTATTTTTATCTCCATGAAAAGTGTTCAGTAAAATTCTCATTATTACAACCATCCAATATTGAAGCAGTGTAAGATATTAGCTAGGCAAGTGATACACGTGAAGATCTGTATACACATGTCTACGACTTAAAGGAGAGAGGCCAGAAACTGCCCGCCTGTATTATTAACTATGTAATCGTGAATATGGCACTTCTGTCTCTGGCCTACTTCCTTACTTGTAAATCAAGGGAGTAGAGAATGCGAACAAAGTATCTGTTTAAGTTTTTAAGTTTTATGGTTCTAGGAAATTACAAAAGAATAATATTGACATTTCTCTATAACATGCCTAAATGAAGAAAATATGTTTTTCTTAAATATATGTATTTATATATGTATATATACATACATACATATATGTGTGTGTGTGTGTGTGTGTGTGTGTATATATATACACAGACACACACACACACACACATTGTTCGCCCTCAGTAGAGGCACTGCCTAAGACCTAAACAATGAATCCTTTTTGTTTATAACATCAGCTCATTATCACATATTATGTGTGGCCAACTGAATCTATAAATAATTCATAAGTTTTATTTTCATAAGATGTCGCTTCTACTTTTCATTTTTAAAATGGTGACAAAATTGCTAGTAAGAGAGTCAAATAGCCAATAAGGAATAACAGTAACAACAATCCCAGTAGCTCGCACTCACTGAGCCATCACCATCAGCCAGGAACTTGTTTAAACATCTGCACGGGTGTTTGTGCATTTACTCCTCACGACAACCTTAGCTACTGATTTGCCAGTTGAGAAACAGAGGGACAAAGCGGTTAAGTAACTTGACAAGATGACACCATAGGTTGGAGAGCTGGATCTGGACGCCAGGCAACCCACCTTCGGCTCACTCGGGTGGCTAACGCCTTTACCTTACAACCTCTAAGTAAGAGGCTGGGTGGCAATATGAAGGTTAGTTCAGTCTGACACTAACCAGATACATTCCTCTGGAACTCATTTTCCACATCTACCATGAGAATGGCTGTTCGAGCAGCTTTGGCATTCTGATATCTGGTGTTATAATCTAGAAAATCCACACAAGTATTTACATAGACATCTAAAAAGACCGGCATTTCTCTCTGGAGCATCTCTTATAGCACAGTCACCTGCCCTCTGTCCTACTTGTCAGAAATCAATCTATAACCAAGGAAACAGCCTTGGTTCAAAGCCATACGAGATATGAGAAAGTATTTCAGAAAGAATAAGAAACAGAGACTCAACTGCTTTTCCCCACCCCTTGTTCCTTGGACAAGGCATGTAATCAATTCCCCTCCCTCTGTCCCTTGCCTACCTGTGCTGCCAATCAAACAGCTCTCCATTCCAGCCCAACTCCCACTCCACCTTCAACCAAGAGTCACCTCACATCGCCCTACTCCACCCCACTCTGCTCATGCCTGCCAACAACCGGAGGAGCAACTGTATCCCGTGGAAGGACTGACCAATAAGTGGCCAGGGATCAGTTTAAATGCCAGCTCTTATTTCTGCAGAAAATGTAAAGCAGAGCCACTGAAAAAACCCTGGTTAGTGTCATTGGGATCAAGCACTTGACCTAGAACATCAAGTACTCAACTCTGACTTTTTCCTGGCTATCTTCCAGAAGAAGCTACAGAATGGTGAGAAAAGTGGGAGAGAACGGGGAGAGCAGATGTGGCCAAGCGTCCTCACATCTGACGCAGTTGGTCAGTGTCCCGGTAGTAGACAGGAAAGTAATAAATCTGTGGCAAACGCAGTCAATGTCTTCTTACAAGTGAAAGTGGTAAGGACTGTTACTTTTGCTTTCTGACCACTCATAAAGGTTAAATGACCCCCATGAACTACAGAGGGGGCAACAGGTCAAATAACACCATAGCACCTACATCACTGGGTAATCCATTAAATACAGCTAAAGGTATTAGTCATTGAATTTTCACAAGTAAATGAAACCACCAAACTATCCAAAACCAACCAATGACCCTCTGAGAAGGGGTGTGTGTGCCATGCACACTGCATGGTTTATGAGTTTCCATACCCTTAGCATCTCTGTTAGAGCTCACGCTAAAAACGTTCCTTTTCCATCCTTCATGAAGATGGAATGAAAACATTCTACCCATCCATGTATAAATGCTACAATATAAATGCTACACTTTGTAGAACTTCAATATTAGATCGTTGCAATAATACTCTTTCAAACGCATGGAAAACAAAAGTGCTTGCAGCAGGCACTTAACAAAGTTCATCAGGGATTCCAGGCTCTGTTCCTTCCACCATCAGCTGGAAACCTTCAGCATCCACTGAACATCCATCAGTGATTCTAGGTTCTGTTCTTGGCTCCACCACCAGCTGGCTGTGGGTTTACCTCTCCTGACCTCCATCTCCTCATGTGTAAAAGAAAGAGTTTAGACCAAATGACACTTGAATTCCCTTAAACACAAAAATCTGTGATTACAAGGTAAAAGTATTATTCTCGACAATTATCTAAGAATCAGTGATTTATCTGAAAACAGATGAAGAGTTGCTTATACATTTTTCCAAAAAAAAAAAAAAAAAAAAAGGAAAACAGGATATTCAGAGAGAATAACACCATTGAATTTTTATATCGTTGAACCTAAATTAAGTAAATCACAAGGCCAGATCTAAAACTGCAAATTAAGGGACTTCCCTGGCAGTCCAGTGATTAAGACTACGCACTTCCACTGCAGAGGGCGTGGGTTCAATCCATGGTCGGGGAACTAAGATTCCCACGTGCCACGAGTTGTGGCCAAAAGATAAAATAAAATAAAATAAAACTGCAAATTAAGAGACTGTCAGGGTCCTAGTGCCAAAGGTCAAGTTTAAATAAAGTTACTTTTGTTGACATACAGTCTTCACTGATTTTTTGGTGTTGTTCATAAAATTCATACTTGCTTATGATTATGAGTAGCTAGTTTTAGGCAGTTTGGTGAACTTTTACTTTCATGAAGCATGATAACTTAGAATTCTGGCTCTAAAAGAAATAAGGTACCATTTTCAAGCCAGTTAGATTCTACCTCTTGGTTAGATTAGACTTTGGTATGCTATTTGTCAAACTCCCGGAGCTGTCCTAAAATTGAACATTGATGCTTGGGGAATACTCCATGGCAGACACAAAATAACAATGGTTAAAATATTTCTTAGAATTTTGTTACCACTAGGAGTACATTAAAAAGTTCACTGGCTTTTTCCCTGGACACACATCCCCGATCTTCTTGTCTGTTATTAATGCCATTCACAAGTAGCTTCTTCCAAGTATCATCACGTTTTCCTTGTCCTTGCAAAAACCTATGCTTCCAAATTTCACCACTTTTACCATCAGCCAGAATTTAAGCTTCCCACACAGTAATACTACCACCATCAAACTTATGAGTAATTTTAATGTGTGAAGGGAAAAGGGAATGCAAGGTAGCAACAGCTGAAAGGTCAAAAATAGAACTTGTGTACTGAGTGCCATCCATGTTTTCTTTACCATGTTGGCTTCAAGTTTTCACAAAGATGAATTAAACCCATTGGTACAGGAAAAAAATAAAAAGAAAGAAAGGTGATTATGTGCATACAAGAATATGAACTCACCCTGAGGGAGGGGCAGCTGGGGTTTTTTTCAAACTGTGCCCCACTGAACCCCAGGGACCCAGATGGGTCCATTAATCTTTTTCTAAATCCAGTGTGACACATTTTTGCTCAAGCAAAACCAGAGAGGTAAAGACATCACTCCGTCATATACAACACACTCAACGGATGCCCAGCCAAACACAGGAGCCATGGATTAAGCTCATGAAATCTACAAATATTTCTCAATGACCTGTTCTGCCCAGTCTTTCTTCCAGGCACTGGGGATACAATGAACAGCACAGACAAAAATTCCTGTCCTTGCAGAGACACTGCAACCAAATACATCATAGTTTAGAAACAAAAACAGCTATACAGGGCATCCAGGGAAATACTTTGGAAACCTTAATGCAGATCATATATTAGACCATAATTATCTTACAGTAGTTTTCAAACTTGTCTGCACATTGGAATCACCTGGGAGCTTAAAAGAAAAAATTACTGGCGTCTCTGAGCCATCCAGGGATTGAGATTTAATTAGTCTGGAGTGTGGCCTGAGCTTTGGAATTTTAAACTTTTTTAAATTAAAACTTTGAATCTGGATGTAAGACTTACGTGTACCCTAATCCATTTTAAAACAGTTCTAGGGCTTCCCTGGTGGCGCAGTGGTTGGGAGTCCGCCTGCCGATGCAGGGGATACGGGTTCATGCCCCGGTCCGAGAAGATCCCACATGCCGCAGAGCAGCTGGGCCCGCGGGCCATGGCTGCTGAGCCTGTGTGTCCGGAGCCTGTGCTCCGCAACAGGAGAGGCCATGGCGGTGAGAAGCCCGCGTACCGCAAAAAAAAAAAAAAAAAAA
>NW_020174698.1:6743372-6845168 GCF_003031525.2 Neophocaena asiaeorientalis asiaeorientalis | reverse complement strand
GAAAAAAAAAAAAAAAAAAAAAAACAGTTCTAAGTGCTTAAATATTTTGCAATAAAATTTGAGGAAACAAAATCAATCATCTAGTCCACTTGATCATCTTAGACAGGATGTGGTCCTGAGTATGAAATTCAACAATTTATAAGCAGAAAACTACTTTCAGATGATGGGCAATGTTTCAGAATTCACCAAGTGAATTTTTAATTTCAACTTAGTACAACAGTTTTACTCTAAACCTTTGTTTCAGTGTTTATTTTTAAATGTTTTAAAACCATCCTATCTTTGAAAGAACAGTGCCTCACTGACATTATTCTGAACATTCACTGCTTACGCAGAACGCTGCAGGCATAGGATACATGGGGTTTTACCTATACTGGTACTAAAAATATACGTTAAAGTATATTTTAAAAATAAATCCTTAATATACATTTTATTTGTCCTAATTTGCCTCCTTCTCCTAAAGATGAAACAAAATGTTCCAATTAATATTGTACAATCAGTCTATTCCAGTGTCATCTGTCATCTGGACAGTTATTATTCATAAGGGAAACTGTAGTTATTATTCATTATTTATATCTCCCCAACTTGCTTTTTTTTTTTCCTGGTAAGAATACACACAACACACACACACACGTACAGAGAGAGAGAGAGAGAGAGAGAGAGAGAGGAGAGAGGGAGGGAGGCAGGGAGGTGGAGAAATATAGCCGGAAAAGCAGACTGGAGCCCTAATTAGAAAGATACTCATACTTAAGCATGTACTCATTTGGAAAATATTTACTAAGAAACTACTATGTGTCAAGCAATGTGGAAATAATTATAAACAAGCCAAACAGGATCCCAAATTGATAGTCATGTTGGGAATACAGACAAGCAAGCATGACACAATTAGGGCATTGCTTTTGCAAAGCTAATCTGATGAGCAGGATTAAAATAAACTAGACCAGGTTTGCATTCAAAGTGTATATTCTGCATAAGTAATAAAAGTGGATACTTTCTAAAAATTAAATTTGATGGTATAGTCCTGACCGAGTTGCTTTCCATTTCATTTATATGTCCTTTCCCTGCTGTATTAGTTTCTTGTGGCTGCTAATTACTACAAACTTGGTGGCTTAAAGTAATAGCAATTTACTCTCTCATAATTCTAGAGGCTAGAAGTTCAAAATCAGGATCACTGGGGTCAAGGTGTCAATGGAGACGAACTCCCACCAGAGCCTCTAGGGGATCCATTCCTCCCCTCTTCCAGCATCTGTTGGGACAAGCATGCCTTTGTTCGTGGCTTTGTTGACTCCAACCTCTGCCTCTATTTTCACATGCCTTTTATGTGTGTGTGTGTGTGTGTGTGTGTGTGTGTGTGTATGCATCAAATCTCCGTCTTTCATAAGGATGATTGTGATTGCATTTGGAGCCCAAATGAATAATCTGGGATAATCTCCCATCTCAAGATCCTTCACTTAATTGCATCTCCAAAGACCCTTTTCCTAAATAAGATTCACAGATTAAGATTCACATATTCCTGGGACTTCCCGGGTGGCACAGTGGTTAAGACTCCACACTCCCAATGCAGGGTTCAGTCCCTGGTCAGGGAACTAGATCCCACATGCATGCCACAACTAAGGAGCCCATGTGCCACAACTAAGGAGACTGCCTGCTGCAACTAAAGAGCCCACCTGCCACAACTAAGACCTGGTGCAACCAAATAAATAAATATTAAAAGAAAAAATTTCAGAGACAGGAGAAGATGGCGGAAGAGTAGGACACGGAGATCACCTTCCTCCCCACAGATACATCAGAAATACATCTACACGTGGAACTGCTCCTATACAACACCCACTGAACGGTGGCAGAAGACCTCAGACCTCCCAAAAGGCAAGAAACTCCCCACGTACCTGGGTAGGGCAAACGAAAAAAGAATAAACAGAGACAAAAGAATAGGGACAGGACCTGCACCAGTGGGAGGGAGCTGTGAATGAGGAAAGGTTTCCACACACTAGGAAGCCCCTTCGCAGGCGGAGACGGCAGGTGGCAGAGGGGGAAGCTTTGGAGCCACGGAGGAGAGCGCAGCCACAGGGGTGCAGAGGGCAAAGCAGAGAGATTCCCACACAGAGGATCGGTGCCGACCAGCACTCACCAGCCCGAGAGGCTTGTCTGCTCACCTGCCGGGACGGGCATGGTTTGGGAGCTGAGGCTCGGGCTTTGGAGGTCAGATCCCAGGGAGATGACTGGGGTTGGCGGCATGAACATAGCCTGAAAGGGTTAGTGCGCCACGACTAGCCGGGAGGGAGTCCGGGAAAAGTCTGGAGCTGCCAAAGAGACATGAGACTTTTTCTTGCCTCTTTGCTTCCTGGTGCGCGAGGAGAGGGGATTAAGAGTTCTGCTTAAAGGAGCTCCAGAGACGGGCGCAAGCCGCGGCCAAAAGCGCAGACCCCAGAGATGGGCATGAGACGCTAAGGCTGCTGCTGCCGCCACCAAGAAGCCTGTGTGCGAGCACAGGTCACTATCCACACCTCCCTTCCGGGGAGCCTGTGCAGCCCGCCACTGCCAGGGTCCCGTGACCCAGGGAAAACTCCCCCGGGAGAACGCACGGCGCGTCTCAGGCTGGTGCAACGTCACGCCGGCCTCTGCCACCGCAGACTTGCCCCGCATTCCGTGCCCCTCCCTCCCCCGGCCTGAGTGAGCCAGAGCCCCCTAGGCAGCGACTTCTTTAACCCCATCCTGTCTGACCGAAGAACAGATGCCCTCAGGCGACCTACACGCAGTGGCGGGGCCAAATCCAAAGCTGAACTCCGGGAGCTGTGCGAACAAAGAAGAGAAAGGGAAATCTCTCCCAGCAGCCACGGGAGCAGGGGATTAAATCTCCACGATCAACCTCATGTACCCTGCATATGTGGAATACGTGAAGAGACAACGAAGCATCCCAACTTGAAGAGGTGGACTTAGGGAGCAATATGGATTATTTTTTCCCCTTTTCCTCTTTTTGTGAGTGTGTATGTGTATGCTTCTGTGTGAGATTTTGTCTGTATAGCTTTCCTTTCACCATTTGTCCTAGCATTCTGTCCGTTGTTTTTCTTTTTTTGTTTCTTTGTTCTTACTTTTTAAAATGTTTTTCTTAATAATTATTTTTTATTTTAATAACCTTTATTTTATCTTACTTTATTTTTATTTTATCCTCTTTCTTTCTTTTTAATTTTTTCTCCCTTTTATTCTGAGCCGTGTGGAGGACAGTCTCTTGGTGCTCCAGGCAGGCTTCAGGGCTGTGCCTCTGAGATAGGAGAGCCAACTTAAGGACACTGGTCCACAACAGACCTCCCAGGTCCACATAATATCAAATGGCAAAAATCTCCCAGAGATCTCCATCTCAACTCCAACACCCAGCTTCATTCAATGACCAGCAAGCTACAGTGCTGGACACCCTATGCCAAACAACTAGCAAGGTACGAACACAGCCCCATCCATTACCAGAGAGGCTGCCTAATATAATAATAAGGCCACAGACACCCCAAAGCACACCAGCAGTCGTGGACCTGCCCACCAGAAAGACAAGATCCAGCCTCATCCACCAGAACACAGGCACTAGTCCCTCCACCAGGAAATCTACACAACCCACAGAACCAACCTTAGCCACTGGGGACAGACACCAAAAACAACGGGAACTATGAACCTTTATAGGACATTCCATCCAAAAACAACAGAATACACATTTTTCTCAAGTGCTCATGGAACATTCTCCAGGATATATCATATCTTGGGTCACAAATCTAGCCTCGGTAAATTTAAGAAAACTTAAATCGTATCAAGTATCTTTCCCGACCACAACGCTATGAGACTAGATATCAATTACAGGAAAAGATCTGTAAAAAATACAAACGCATGGAGGCTAAACAATACACTACTTAATAACGTAGTGATCACTGAAGAAATCTAAGAGGAAATCAAGAAATACCCAGAAACAAATGACAATGGAGCCACGACGACCCAAAACCTATGGGATGCAGCAAAAGCAGTTCTAAGAGGGAAGTTTATAGCAATACAATCCTACCTTAAGAAACAGGAAACATCTCAAATAAGCAACCTAACCTTGCACCTAAAGCAATTAGAGAAAGAAGAACAAAAAAACCCCAAAGTTAGCAGAAGGAAAGAAATCATAACGAACAGGTCAGAAAGAAAGGAAAAAGAAATGAGGGAAACGATAGCAAAGATCAATAAAACTTAACTGATTCAGTTTGTTATAAAGCAGAAACTAACACACCATTGTAAAGCAATTATACTCCAATAAAGATGTTAAAAAAAAAAAATTTCACAGATTCCAGGAATTAAGACCATACATCTTCGGAAGCCATTACAGACTACCACACCTACCTAGAAAGCCTAAGAGTGAAAAAGCACAACAAGAAACAAAGCCAACTGACTAAACCAGAGCATTTACAGATCTGCTCCAAACACATCTAGATAACAAGTTTACCTGCCTCTATACAGGTCCCTAAATGAAGATGGTTTACTCTTCTGCTATATGTATGTGTGTATGGTGAGAATTTAATTACATCAGATTAGAAAGCACCATACAAATTGAAAGTAATATTAGGTTTTTTTTCCCTCTCTTCTGCCTCCTCAGCCATAAGCTCAAATATCCTTACAAAACAGCTCCTGTACCTTTCACTTACCCATTTCAGGACGTGGCTTGATTTTTCACTACACTGAGTATGGGAAGAAAGAGCCCAAAAAAGTTCAGTAAGGCAACCCAACACAGGGCCGGTTCTCAGGAGTCTGTAGGACCAGAGGTGAACCTGGTCAAAGCCAAAGCCTGGTCTGGTGGAACTCTCAAGCTGGAACCTTTCTAGTCTCTAGAATGGGGAAAGTGGCATGGCAATTCACTCTGGGGACAATCTACTTAGTCACTTTTCCCTAATTACAAAAGTAAGTCTTGACTAAAGACGCTGAGAAGTCTAAGGCCAAAACTGTATGGACAAGAAGAATGGTCCAGGGCTTCCCTGGTGGCGCAGTGGTTGAGAGTCCGCCTGCCAATCCAGGGGACGCGGGTTCGTGCCCCGGTCCGGGAGGATCCCACGTGCCGTGGAGCGGCTGGGCCCGTGAGCCATGGCCGCTGAGCCTGTGCATCCGGAGCCTGTTCTCCGCAACGGGAGAGGCCACAGCAATGAGAGGCCCGCGTACCGCAAAAAAAAAAGGGCGGGGGGGAGGGGGGAAAAAAAAAAAAGAAGAATGGTCCAGAGAAACTGAAGATTTCCAGGCAGATCACTGAGGAACCTTTCTGCCTTTTGCACTTCAGCAGTTGCAATAACACAGGATAGGCCACATCATTGCTTTCCTGACCAAGCTATTTGAGTAGAACCATATGATAGACCATCATAATCCTGACTTGTCTCATTCTCTAGTGACCTGGATATGGAGAATTTCTACTCTTCCACAGTCCACTAAGCAGTGATCCTTAGCTAAAATTCTTACTCATAAGTATTTGCTTTTGTTTGTTTTTATATTTTCTGTTTTGCTTGTTTTGTTTTTTTTTTCCTTCAGAAGTATTTCTTAATACTGTTAATAAATAAGGGTGGGCTCTAAAAATGAAAACATCCTGATGTAGAAAATGTAACATGAACCACAGTTGCTTATATACAAGCTCCACCTACTTGCTTCTCACTCCAGGTCTGCACTAGTGTGTAAATACAATCCTTAGCCTCTGGAGCAAAAATAAAAACACCACCTTATATGCTATGATGCCATTACAAACATATTTTCATTTTATTTGAGCTATTAACATTGCTTTTATAAACAGAATAAATAAAACAATTCATTTCATTGTTGCATTGGCTTAAAATACAACAACATGAAAGCAAATGTAAAATGAATAACAAACTAAAACCCACAGAATATTTATTAGTCAAGTGTTGTCTGATGCAGGGCAATCACTGTGGGACAATCCAAAGACATACAACATTGAATTTCACCTTCTTGTTTTCCAAGAGCATAGTGGGCAAGCCCATGGGTTAATCTGTTATCCTTCCTCATTTACTGGCTTGCCTTCAGGAAGTAGATGTTCCAGGCAGCTACATAATACATCAATTGTTTCTCCTCCACTGTCTTACCATACAATCTCCTTCCACTACAGTGAAAAACCTATATTCTCTTATAGAAATCATTTTAACTTATTAAATGTATAATGCAACAATTGTACCAATAGAGCACACCATAATTATAGAATCATAGAATGTTTAAAAGAAAGGGTCACTGAAGATCCAGGATTTGAAAGCAGACATTGCCTCAACCCCCAACATACTTTCTAAACAAAAGTCCTTCCACCCCTCTCCCCACTTCCCCAGTTTTGGCTGAACCAAGGAAAGGACAATATTGGTGTCTATGAGTATGAAGGCATGCCAGGGACACAGAAGAGATAGCTCCAGCTTTGGAATATAAAGCCACCCATGCAATTTCTCTTTGCCAAGCCAGCAAACTGACATAGCCGCTGAAGCACATTTCATGTGGTCTCAGGCTAGCTCCCTTTCCAGCCCAGTCCCCAAAGCAAAAGATGAGGTCTTAAAGCCAAGTATCAGAACAAGAGGAATCAACCCCTAGCTGCCGCCAATGCGGGTTGCAAATGAAATCTCCTCGTGAACAGCTGGGTGCCATTTTTTGTAGGTAGTTGTTGAAACACGGATTTCTGATACGGGTGTTACAGAGTCAAATCCTTTCATTCTGTTGGGTAAAAATAAACTAAAATACTGGAGATACAAAGAAAGATTATTTTGTCCCAAAACGCTGTCATATAATCAGCAATCATTTATTGACTGTACACAGAATGCCTGGCCTTAACTAGACGTTGATATTCAGGGATAAAGAAAACAACAGGCTCAATGCTGTTATGGTTATTATTCTAAGATGGATACAGTAAATATACACATGTAGCTGAGAAGAAAGAAAGGACCATTGTAAAGCAATTATACTCCAATAAAGATGTTAAAAAAAAGAAAGAAATGAAGGACTACACAATAAAACACAAAGAGAATGTGTTTCTTTTTAATTAGCACACATCATGCATTTTTATCAAAGAAAAACATACTCATAATAATGCACTTTTATCAAAGGACATAGCTTGCTAATATTATTATCTCTTACTGGCTGTCTTATTTCTTTATCTCTCCCCCTTCCACTTCTTTTCTTTTTTACTGCTATAGCTTAAAGTAGTTATTCCCAGACTTGTACACTAGAAAAAAATTTTTGTTTTTAATTTGGGGTGGAGAGTATCAACACAGAGTTGCAAACTTTTTATTAGCCAAGTACATTTTTTTAATAAACTATATCTACTTGCACTAGCTTTATTTCATTAAAGACACTTGATCACATAAAAGAATATGTGATCACATTCATTCAAGTATCAACCACCAATATCAGATCCTTTCATATCTGACTAGAAGTGTGAATTATAGAACAAGAAGAAAAACCAAAAGACAAGTAGGAGGAAAGAAAAACCTTTGTGGGTCAGAAATGTAATGGAGAATAGAGGGTGGGAATGGCAAAGACTTTGCTTATTTCACAATTTCCACTAGGGCCAGCACAGTTTACCTTGAACAATGCAATAACAAAGGACCAAGGTGTGTCTTTGCCTGGCATGGAGTGGATGAGGTGAAGGAGGATGTCACCGAGAATCTGAAAACGATGTAGAGACAACCAGAAACTAACAGGTGTTATCATGCGGGAGTTCTGCTAAGAACAGCATGCTGAGAAAACAGTTATGAGAAAATTACTTTAAAGTGTGGATTGAAAAGAGAAGCAGCTTGAGGCCCAGAAATAGGCACTGGACGGCACTGAGACGGCTGACTGGGGGGCAGCAGTTGAAAAATAAAGTACAGATCTGAGAAATTTCAGGGAGAAGGAAAATAGCCAAGCTCAATAACAGGCTCCATGAGGAAGCCTGGGGAGAGGGATGTCAGTGATGACTCAGATGTCACGAGTGGAGAACAGACAGACCAGCAGCAGGACTGCCAGTGACACTGAGGAAGTACCAGAGGAAATGATGCATGAGATAGCTAAGAAACACTATAAATAGTCACGTAGCTGTGGTTTCTCCAGCAAAAATGCATGTGCGAAACATCCTGCGTTCGTTCTACACCTTGGTTAAAATTTAACTGGGAGAATAACAACATGTTAATGACCCAAACTGTTGCTTTAAGAGAGCATGTCTAGGAATGCATGTGTAGGAAAAAAAAAAAAGGGAAAGTAAATTTCAATAGTGGCTGGCTCCGGAGTAGTTGTATAAGTGATCTTTATTACCTTCTTTGCAGTCTTATTTATCTTTCCAAGTTTCCTCTAAGGAGAATGCTATTTTGTTGGAAGAATTTTTGAGGTTTCGTAACTGAGCATGTTACCATGCTGTGTTACTTTATAAGCTTCATGGACACACATGGAACACACACGAAACGTGTCCACCTACTTGAAGCATTATGGAGGTTTTAGCATACTAGGGCAACTCCAAATTATCATTCACACACTTACCACACTCACATACCCAACACTGGATCATCCTGCCATCTGGGACTTTCACATTTAACATACATCACATAGATTGGTCTCACTTCAGCCAAAGCTCATCATGAAAGCCAAGAAATGTCAGCCTAACATTCAACCTAATGCCTGCCAATGCCAAGAGCTACTATTGCGAGGCATTTTTCACTGAGATCTGTAAGAAGTACTTCTTAGAAGTACAGAGGATATCAGCACTAAGATTTTCTAGTATTAAATCAGGCACTTTCTGGTCATAAAAAGTAGAATGCGTACTTCCAAAGTAAATTGGGCAAATCCAGTATGCAAGGGACTACAGAATAGTCATTATTCCTGCCTCAAACTCAGTCTGTGGACGGTTGGACACCGTGCAGTCACTAAGGGAACAAACTCTGGAAACCAGACTGCCAGGATGTTTTGAACCCAGCTCTGCCCTACTACTTTCCTAGCGTGTCATCTCGAGCAAGTTTCTGAGCCTCTGTGCCGCAGCTTCTTCCACTGCAAAATAGAGACAAAATTATACTGACCCTCACAGTACTGAAGTACAGAGGAGTCAACATTCACATACAGGATATTGTAAAGTAGATAGGACAGCACTAGGCAAACACAGGGCACCGTGGGAAGGTTAGCTATTATTTATTTTTCATAATAAATATTATTGAAATATGTTGAAAAAGCTCAGCCTTCTCAAGAATTATACTTACATGCAACCACAAACTGTGCTAACCATGTTGGTGACCCTTTGATACAGTTAGGCCATACTCAAAAATACAAAGCTGCTTTTTTTCCTTCCCACTTCTTCTCATTCCCTCCCTGACCTATATACAAAGATTAATAGAGCCCATACTAGAGTTCCTCAAAAGTAAGAGTAACCCAAGAGTGAGAGGCTGAGATGTTTTCGTCCCCACTGTGTCATGTTCTTCCCTGCTCGAGCCTTTCCCTAGGAACCAAGGAAACGTCTTTGACTCAACAATCCAGTATGCTGGCAACAACTTTCAAAATGAAAAACAAGTTGACTCACTGTTTAAAAAAAAAAAAAGTCTGTGCTAAAGGACAATTAAGTAAACATATATTTTACAAAAAGCTATGATAACTAGCTCTCCTGCAGAGCAGTGCAGCCTCTCAGAATTCAACTCTTGAGTATTTCGTCAAGTCACCTCTCTAGATAATGAATCTTGTCCATTTGTGTATTAAGGGCCATCACAAACTGAAATACTAACTCCCACTAGAGCCAAACCCCACTACCAGTCGTTGGTTCTGTCATTTGCACTTGCCCTCTGCAGCCTGGCCTGCTCATCTCCTAGTGAGCTTGTCTCTTCTCAGCCATTCACACAAGGCTCCCTGAGCAGTCCACACGTGATTATCAGGGAGCCCTGGAAAGCCCACCCCACCTCAAAATCTGGCCAATGACAGTAGCTTCTAGCCTGGCACTCCACCAATAAGATGCCAGGCCAAAGGTTCCCTGTCAGGTAAGCTGACAAGTGCCAGAGGCTTACGCAGAATTCCCTTGGCCCCTCACAGGGAGTTAGTGTCTTCCAAGCTCAGCCTCTTCCCTGGGATACTAAGGAAGCCAAGCACCTGGATATGAGCTGAACGCATCCAAAATCCTCAGAATTGCAACCACAGAAATAGTTATACAGACTTCTGGCTTTCTCCATATTCACATTTCTTTCAGAAGTCAGGGGAGTTGCCATGTCAACTTTCACTAAACTGTCTCCCTCAAACACTGTTCTTTATAAGCACACAGCTTCATCACTTCAGGACAACTGGCTGCAGGTGCCGGGCAGGTATTCCCCGCTCTTGTTAGAGCCTGGTTTCTACACACCATACCTTCAGGACTTGCAACTCCGGTTCATGGATCTCAGAGAAACTCTAAACCACAGTTTCCAACCGTCCAAGTTACTGCAAGCGACAGACACTACAAGTGTTAGTTCTGCAAATACTAGGGGTCTGAGGACCTACTGACAGAGCTTGTAGCTGAGACCTTATCCCACAGTCAAGAAAGTGTTTTCTGATTGTCTAGGGCTGACAAGCCATAACCTCTATCTTCTACTCAGGCACCAAGTAGGACTCACCGGGACGTTCGAGCTCAGGCTCAAAGCCCACCAAAGCCGCCCTAGCCTGTGGATACTTCTTTCATTCTCTTCCCTGAATATGGGAAGGAGACAGACAAGCATCTTTGTTCTAGGAAGTCAGACTTCACTATAGGAAACGAACCTAAAGGTAACTACTTATAGTTCATACAAAATGCCATACTTTCTTCTTACCTACATCTTACCTGTGTTGACCATTTCCCCATCTCCCCATCATATTTTGTCTCTCTCTGGATTCACTGACAGACTTATTGTGAGCTATGCTCATAATAGGACAGACAGGGGAGGAGACTGTCCAAGATGCCATAAGAGGTACAGTAGCGACCAAACCTTTTCTTTTATTTCTTTTCCCAGTTATCTGCAATGGGTCTGTGCGCTTTCTGTGGTTTACCTCATCTAATCCTCATACCACCACTGAAACACAGCGAGGTTAACTTGCCCAAGGTCACATAATTAGTAAGTGATGGGTTCAAGGTATGAAACCACGCTGTCTC
This sequence comes from Neophocaena asiaeorientalis asiaeorientalis, assembly GCF_003031525.2. Classification (NCBI taxonomy): domain Eukaryota; kingdom Metazoa; phylum Chordata; class Mammalia; order Artiodactyla; family Phocoenidae; genus Neophocaena; species Neophocaena asiaeorientalis. The sequence goes on along the minus strand of NW_020174698.1, from coordinate 6,834,082 downwards.
ACAATCCCGAGCTCCTTCTTTTCACCACAATGCCATTCCATTCCATCTGTCCCAGCTCAAGGGAACCAAGGGTCCATACTGGAGCAGTTGGCTATTCTGAAAAGTGGGCAGGTTACACGCAGCCACTGACTGAAAGTAATCCCAACTCCCCAGTCAAGGTTGACCTTTAAGGCTTGCCACAAATTGGCCTCAACCTCCCCTTCTTGCCTTTCCTTCCACCTCCTGTCCTTTAGCCAAACTAGAATCCTCACAGAACTAACGCCCATCTGAACCTCCCTCTCCTCATAATATATTTACTTTCTTCCCCCAAAGCCAAATCCTACCCAACCACTCCAACAAGGTGAAACCTGAAACTCTCTTGGGTCCTTAGTTTACTGTAAGATGTCCTTCCTCTGCAGACATCCATAGCAGGGTTATTGGTTGGTTTGTTTGTTTTAACCTCTATTATAGTGACTGTAACTTCCTATAGTGATTGTAACATGTGACACGGCTCGTCATCCTTAGCAGAAATTTGAAAACTCTGCAACAGGGGTTTCTCTCTGAATAGCACAGTGTACCCAGCATAGGACAGAACACAGTACCTGCTCAACAAACTTCATAGAAGAGTTACCATAGTAACGGATTTTTGTTTTTGTTTTTAAAGATGTCTCATCATTGACAGCTGCTACACTGGGTAATGAAAACAAATAGAGCTGCTACCAGTGACAATGATTCCATCTTTTGGAGATTCAGGAAACTGATTCTAAGTGTGCTGCATCTAAGTACTGTCTAATATAAAAATTTCTATTTTCCTTCTATCTCCTTGAAGATCTCAATGTCACAAGGCCAAGAAGATGCAGATTCTAATTCTTCAACATCCAAAAATGTACTTGCTGTTACCCTTCCTTGTCTAAAATTTATTGAACAAACACAACCAAGGGGGCTAATTTTAAATTTCTAGAGGAATTAATAGGTGTTATCACTAATGATGGCTCCCCAGCCAGACCTCTGAGGCCCCATCAGCAGCTTAGGACAAATTTATCAATCTCTAGCATGAAAGACAAGGAGAAACCTGGCAGTGAGAGGCAACAAGTCTCTCAGATGAAGATAGGAGCTTCCTCCCAGGAAGGAGAAATGGGCAGCTACTGTTTTTGCATTTGAAAGTACCAGAGTACTTCCATGAAAGATACAGGAATGATAATCCACTTACACATTATTTTGCATTAAGATGTCCTTTTGGAGTAACTTCAGAAATCAGTGCAAGTGTGAAGGCAAAATATATACATACAGACATCTTTCTATTCCTCTTTTTCATCACTTGGAAAAAGCATACGTTTTTCCATTTGCTTTTCACGAGGACCTGAGAAAACAGCATCCCTGGAAAAACAATTCTTTTTCTACCGCCCTCACTCCTGTCATCCCAGCCTTCAGATTTTCATTCTGAATTCTGAAACTACAAAGAAGTTTTGACCATTTAAGTCAACTTGCCATTTAATTTTAAAAGGGGGCCAGTTAATTTCTGTTTTAAAAATAATTTCATAAATTTAAATTATGAATCTAATGCTAATAAGCAAACATACCAGACTGCTTTGGCTAAACAGTCCGATTAATAACATTTGATTTACTGATTTATTTTTAAAGAAATTTTATTTATTTATTTTTGGTTGCATTGGGTCTTTGTTGCTGTCCACGGGCTTTCTCTAGTTGCAGTGAGCGGGGGCTACTCTTCATTAAGGTGCGCAGGCTTCTCATTGCAGTGGCTTCTCTTGTTGCGGAACACAGGCTCTAGGCACGTGGGCTTCAGTAGTTGTGGCATCTGGGCTCAGTACTTGTGGGTTGCGGGCTCTAGAGTGCAGGCTCAGTAGTTGTGGCGCACGGGCTTAGTTGCTCCGCGGCATGTGGGATCTTCCTGGACCAGGGCTCAAACCCGTGTCCCCTGCACTGGCAGGTTTCTTAACCACTGCGCCACCAGGGAAGTCCCTAATAACATTTTATTAATCACAAAATCAATACAAATTTCCTGCCCACGTAAACCCATGTGTATGTGTGTATGTGAAATGACTGATATGGAAATTATAAGTAAAAATTAACCAAATGACTAATTCATGAAGCACTAATATTATCTTCATATACGTGCAACGTCTAAAGTGGTACATGCCATTAAAATGCATAAAATCGGGGCTTCCCTGGTGGCGCAGTGGTTGAGAGTCTGCCTGCCGATGCAGGGGACACGGGTTCGTGCCCCGGTCCGGGAAGACCCCACATGCCGCGGAGCGGCTGGGCCCGTGAGCCATGGCCGCTGAGCCTGTGCGTCCAGAGCCTGTGCTCCGCAACGGAAGAGGCCACAACAGTGAGAGGCCCGCATACAGCAAAAAATAAAATAAAATAAAATAAAATGCATAAAATCACTGCTGAATTAAATACATGCTTATCAGATATATTCCTGTAAACGTTATACTTAAAATGGAAAACTCTTAAATATCTGCCGTGGATTGAGCAAAAGTGGTAGATTTTACCCTTGGCTCAAATCACCTGTCATTACATACAACATATAAAATTCTCCAAGTGTAAAAGAATTCATGTCCTAAATATAATAAAATGATGATAATTCAGACAGTAAAGAAACAGTTGATTATCTACATTACTCACAAGTATAATTTTAGAATCTATCGACAAGGTTTGCTTTCAAACAAATAATTAATATAGTCCTTATTTACTTTGTATCCAAGACGTAATGCAAATAAAATATTAAATAGTATAAACACTTTAAAATGCTCATGCACAGGGACTTCCCTGGTGGCACACTGGTTAAGAATCTGCCTGCCAGTGCAGGGGACATGGGTTTGAGCCCTCGCCCGGGAAGATCCCATATGCTGCGGAGCAACTAAGCCTGTGCACCGCAACTACTGAGCCTGCACTCTAGAGCCCACGAGCCACGACTACTGAGCCCGCGTGCCTACAGCCCGTGCTCCGCAATAAGAGAAGCCACCGCAATAAGAAGCCCACGCACTGCAACAAAGAGTAGCCCCCGCTTGCCGCAACTAGAGAAAGCCCACAAGCAGCAACGAAGACCCAACACAGCCAAAAATAAATAAATAAATACGTCTATATATTTAAAAAATGTTCATGCATAGAGAAAAGGATATATTTCTTTTTTTTTTTTTTTTTGGCCACGCCACACACCATCTGGGATCTTAGTTCCCCAACCAGGGATCGAACCCGCGTCCCTGCAATGGAAGCTCAGAGTCTTAACCGCAGAACCCCAGGGAAGTCCCAGGAGATATATCAATAACACAGCATTATGTAGATTTGTAGCATTTAATATTCCTCTGAAAAAGAAGGAAAACTTTGCATGCTATGAGCTTAAAAACATACGTCGCAAGTTAGAAGATTCATGAGAGATCAAATAAATCTTATATGCTTCACAATATTTGGATATTTTCTTAAAATCTCTGAAATTGTAAATTCACTTCAATGCTATCATCATTTTTGCAATACAAATTACTTGAATGACAGAAAAAAGATGTAGTGGTACAGGAAAACACAGTGTAACAAGTGCATTACATCTTGGTCATTTATAGATGGGGCTCAGTTTAAGCTGTTCTTTGATGAGTAACGTAAGGCATGTTACAGCAGTGCACAAAATCCTCTCAATTTAACAGGTTATTTAATCCTTAATTTAGTTCATTAATAAAAATGAGATGAGGAAAGAAGTAGTGAGTGTGTGAGGGAGAGAGGAGGGAGTCAATGACCCAGAAATGGTCACCTGCAACACAAATACACTAAAACTTTCCCTAAACCAGTCCTTGACAAAGGACTACATCCTTAAAGAGACTTCGGCCACATCTCTTATCAGCACGGGGTCCTTAGAAGCCTGGGGAACTCCCCTTAAAGAGCAAGCAGATAGGGACGGGAGCAGGGCGGGGAGACACAGGGGGGCAGATCTTTGCTTTAGCCATCTCCATGGAAAGATCTATCTAACCTTCAATGAATTTTGTGCATTTTCACATTTTGCTCAGGAAGCTAGTTTGTCCTAATGAAATTCACTCTTTCGATCACTTCTTCAAGATGCTTGGACTATTAGGATTCCAGGTGGAAATTTAAAGACCAACTCTCTCCAAGCTTTAAAAGTGAATGGCTAATGTTTCCCAGAACAAAATGTTATGAGATAGTTTAAAATTTCAGTACTATCAATTAAAAATAAAAGGTATACCTGAAGAGACGCTTCCCTGGCCACGTCCCCAGGAAGCGTAATTGAGGAGATGTGAATTACCCTACAAAGGCACAAATAAATAGTCTCTGGTGAATACCTGGCCCATGTCACTGCGGGAATCTTCTCCTGCCCATCGTCTGTTTTCTGTCCAAAAGGCTGCTGAGAGGCTGCATACACACTTCCCTGTGGCCAAGAGCCCTGGTAACTGCTCTGCCCAGCAGCCTAATGCTCTCACTCCTGGTCAGCCCACGTGGCCTTCTGGGTTCTTGGCTTCTCCCGCAGGCCAGCTCTATTGCCAGCCAGCACCTCTGTAAGGCCACAGGAGCAATCGCCCCTTACTTCCATAACTGCTCTCCTCCTCTTCCAGGCCTAGGCCCAGTTTTCTGTTCTTGACCCTGAAGCCCAGGGCACCCCTCCTTCCCTAACCTGAGGCCTCTGGACCCACTGGCCTGAGACAAGGAAGGGCTGGGCAGCCTGGGCTTCTCTGTCAAATTTTCACACTGTGAAATGGTTTTCTCTTTTCAAACTGCACGCTCCCTTCCTTCCTTCCTTCCTTCTCCCGCAAAGAGGCAGGTTGCCCATGGAGCTAAGCCTGCCTGAGCAGGCCCCTTTCTCAAGACTATCCCATCATGCTTGGTTTCCTCAGCAGCACAGTTCATATTTTCCTTCCCCCTTCCCTCTCTTCCCTGCACTGGGTCTGCAGACTTGACTGCTTTGGAAGATCGCTCCATGCAAACCATTTGCCTGGGTACAGAGAAAGGGTATAATGTCAAGTACTGACAGCTTTAGAAGGCGGAGAATCTTAGGAGACAAATCGATTTCTTTGGGTGATGTGTGCATGCTTTCCTATGTGGTAAAGCAGCACTGAGATGGCATCCCAGGAAAGCTCTGAGTGGACAAAGAATTCTATTTTTGCTAAGATTAGCAATTTGTGGCAACGGGACATTTATGGGGACATGTCATGCAGGGACAGCTTGGCCTGGAAATCAAAATCTATTTATAGAACAGGTCTAGGTTTAGGACCAAGAATAAGGTAATCCCCAACCTTTGGCTTTCGGACAAGTTTCAAATTACTTTGCCTAAACGTGGAGAAGCTCCAGAAAGAGCTGTGGTTGAGCTGATCACTTGGTTAGTAGTTATAAACTAAGAAAATCTATTTGCTATGAAAAATATCCATGGCTAGAAGATAGTTCTAAGTATATACTGTCCAGTCAGCCAGCCCTCACCACCTTATTTTCAGTAATTTAATCAAAAGCGCTTTTGACGCTCCAAATAGGTCATTTTATTTTGAGACTTTTGGGTCTGTGGTAGACCAAGACTTTAATGTCCTTGCAGCCCCCCAAAGTGTTTGGATGACTTTACTAAGTGAAAAGGAGCTGTTCATTAGCAACTGCAACATTTCCACACTTTCCCAGTTAAAGAAAATGGCTCGTTTGGATTTCAGTGGAAAATTCTCATGTGACAGAAAGGGTACTGAGACCACCTAGATTGTTGGGGAAGACCTGGAGACAATGTAGCCTCACAGCTGTCTTACTGTCTTATTTTTCTAGCACTAAGGAAAATCTGATTATTGAGCCCTTATAGAAAAATACAACCACCTAATAGCAATGACAGTGGTGATGGTGGCAGTATTTTATTTATTTTTAATTTTATTTATTTTTGGCTGCGTTGGGTGGGTCTTCCTTGCTGCGCGCGGGCTTTCTCTAGCTGTGGCAAGTGGGGGGCTACTTCTCATTGCGGTGGCTTCTCTTGTTGTGGAGCATGGGCTCTAGGCACAAGGGCTCAGTAGTTGTGGCTCACGGGCTCTAGAGTGCAGGCTCAGTAGTTGCAGCTCAAGGGCTTAGTTGCTCCGTGGCACGTGGGATCTTCCCGGACCAGGCCTCGAACCCGTGTCCCCTGCATGGGCAGGCAGATTCTTAACCACTGCGCCGCCAAGGAAGTCTTGGTGGCAGTATTTTAAAGGTACATCTTATTACTGTGTCATGCTGGTGTCGGGAGATTTTCAATGCATGTGAAGAGAGTCTCCAGTTTACAAATGCCTACTGATGGAGAGAGAAGAGAGGTCCCGGCCTGGGGCTTTCTCCTTTACTTCCCCATGGCTCCTGCGGCCCCCAAGGCAGCACGGCATGTCCAGACTGCTGCTCTGAAAGACCCAGATCAGGGCCTGCCACAGAACACATCCCACCCTTGAACTGAGGCCCCACTGTCATTCAGACACATGTGCTTGGAAGGGAGAAAAACGATAATGGCCCCTATTCTATACCAGTCAGTAGGATGAAAATGACCAAGGTTCAAATCACAATTGATCTATATCCAAGCTGTACGATCTCAGACCAGTTATTCTGTGTACATGAGCTTTCTCTTTCTTAAGATGTGGATGGTAATTCTCACCTAATGAAGATTAAACAAAGTCCATTTTAAAGGGCTCTGAACACAGAGAGTACTCAATAAATATTTTTCTTTTCCTCTGTGATACCATTTGCACCAGTTACATGAATAGCTGACCACAAAATGCCAGGAGATACCTCAAGGCCACACAAAATTATTTACTTAAATAGCAGAATTTAGTAAAACTATTTACTACTTCATTGCAGTAAACGGTATCTTGGGGTTTGAAAGTAGTTAAGGTTATCTCCCGAAGTGCCTATTTTACTCCTAAGTGAATTGCTGAGAAACCAGATTCACAGAAGCTTCTCTCAATATGAAGACAGCAGAGTTTTATTATATAAATATATATAAACACACACACAAACTACCAGACAACCAAACATTCTGTTGTAATTTAACTTGCTCTGCAGATACTTCTAGAAACCATATTCAGCTTACAAAAGTTGGAAACAAATAATTTCTATGAACAGCACAGTGGTGAAGACCCTGATAGCAGATTGTCCAGGTTCAAATCCCAGTCCTGCCACTTAGCTCTAGGACCTCAAGTGAGGTTATCTACCACTCCCCACCTCCATTTCTCCATTTGTAAACTGGGAGTAGTATCACCTACCTGCTTGGGCTGTTAAATAAGTTAAGATAGCCTCTCTAATTTAGTGGCAGCAATCCTTCCCTGAAAAAAACACTGGCGTTGTCCTCTTCTTTCAAGGAGAAAAAATAACATATAACACATCTACCCCAGACCCTCAACCCATTTTCCAAAACAAAACGCACAGCAATACTCCAATACACAATTAACAAACTATCATGTTGAATGTAAAATGTTTAAGTGCTGTTTACTGAAGATCAAACCATTAGTAAGATTAAGTGTTGTTTCCAAGCAGTGACATGGCATATAACCTCTTGATTGACACTGGGTATGTTTTTCAAGATGTCCCCATTATACTAAAAATGTAACTCGAGCTATCTCCCCCACATTTGTGTTTAAAATTTCGTTATTGGGTTTGGAGGCATACGTATAAATTTTCCCTATAAAAACGTAAGTTAAAAAATGTTGTATTAAAAGATGTATATTCTATAAAGCTTGGGTATTAAAAAGCAATAAACATTCTTACTGTTGGAAATATGTTCACCAAGGGGAGATTTTTACAGGTATGCTTGTATCAATAAAACAGATAGTGGCCAAAGAAGAAGGGTAATTTTTAAAAACCTATTACTACCACTACTACCAACACAACAGAAAAAGCCCAAAATATGTCCCTAACTCCAAAGTATACAATTTTTGAACATTTTTCCACTTATAAAGAAACAGCAATATTTTGGGATTTCACAAATTGTGTTCCCTGGAACACTGATAACAAGTGTTACTAAAAAATAAAAAAGGCTCCTAGGTCAAATAACTTTAGAATATTTAAAATATGCTTCTTGCTACCAGTTTTTTTTTTTTAGCAATTCATAAATACTAGCTAAAATATTATATGCTACAAGGCGTCTTGCAGTAAACTTTATCTACACTAAAATATTAGACCACGAAACTCCTTTTCAACAGAACACCTAGTAACAATATTTCACACACAATTTGGGAAACAGAGCTCTATTCCTTTCACTTATTTATTACAGAAATTTTGCTTTAAGCAGATTAACAAAGTATTAGTCTCTCCTGAAATGTGTAAAAAGCTATTAGAACAAGCCTTTCATTTTAAAGACACATAGCCTGGCCTTGGCTTTCAAGCGTCAAGCTTCAAACTAAGCTCAAAAGGGATTAGTCTCTTTCCTTTACCTGCAAAATGAAGATGATATGCTTTCCGATCAATAGTATAGGGACGGGAAAATTGGTGTAAATGTGTTTCTTAAATGACCTTAAAATCTTAGGAATTAAGTGATCTGACAAATAAAACGTGACCATCATTGCTATAGACAAATAACTAAAATTTATGCAGCAGGTTCTCACAAAAACAGTGGCAGCTCTAAGCTGGAGACACAAAGTATTTTTAAAGAAATAGATACATATTCTAATCTTCAAGTACTAATTTTAAAAAATTTCCTTCCTTTAAGGGAAAAACACTCCCCCCACCTCCACCCAGAGTTCAGAGGGTGTCCTAGCCACTTATTTTCCTCTTTGCTTTGAAGGAAGTGTGGCAAGAGACAAACCCATTTAAGTAATTGGTATAGTAGAGCAATGTCTCTAAACAAGAAAGAAAGGATACCCTACAGTGATGCTATTTAGGTATGCTAAGGCACAATGATAAGAATTATTGGACGACTGCTAGATTTAACTAACATTCTGGGAGTAGAAAAAGCAAGCAACTCAAATACTGGCAATTAATTTTTATATAGCCTCTGGGATGTTTTCCATATGTACTATGTGATCTCAAAAATATTATGTACTCCAAAATACTACATCTGTGTCCAATAGTCCCTTAGAGTAAATATCATTGGATGTAAACAAACAAGGGCCTTTGGCAACTCTGCTGCTATCAAATAGAGGGAACATGTTCTATACAAGGAAGATCTCATTTCTCAGGACTCTATTCTTTCCAAATTCAAATTCACTTGTGCCTAAAATCAAATTCAAATTTAGCACTTTTGTGAAAAACGTTTCTGAGAATCAGGGTTTTTTTTTGTTTCTGGTGGAAAGAAAAAAAGGCTCTATGCTAAATTGTCCTGCAAACATAAAACCCAACCGTTCCAAAATATAAAAAAATCCATCAATGCACAAATATTGTTGAATTCCTATTATATACAGGGTATTGAATCCATCTAGTGCTTAGGATTAAAAAAAAAAATCAAGCCCACCCTTGAGGCATTTATGTTCTTAGTAAATAGAAAAATTTCTACAATATAAACTTGCCTAATAAAGCAAGGCAGAAGGATAAACACACACAGGACGTGTACACGTACTAGTGGAGAATTTTAAAGTCAAGCTCCAGGGAAGAGAGGTTTCTAAGAGGAGTTGGCAATAAGACCAGAAAAGGCAGGTAGGGCCAGATACAGAGAGACTGGAATGATAACTGAGTAGCTTATTGCCAAAGATGACCTCTTTACCAAGCTGTGTAAGCCATTCCCTCACTGAGAGGTGAAGCCTATTCCTCCATGCTCTTTGAGACGGGATATGATTAATTGGCGAACAGAACATGGCCAAGTGGCATTGAGTAACTTCTGAGGCCAAGCCCCAAGAAACCTGGCAGGTTCCACCTAGACTTCTTAGAATGCTCACTCTCGGGGGTAAGCCAGCAAGAATGTAGGAAGTCTGACTACTCTGATTCTGCCATGCTACGAGGAAGCCCAAGCTAGTCATGTGGCGAAGCTGCACAAGGAGAAAGATGACCCACCAGCCCAGGTGTCAGACCTGTGCATGAAGAAGCCTCTGATGATCCCCTTGCCTCAGCCCATCTTGCTTGACGGACCCCTTCCTTGACGGATCACTTGATTGTGATCCTCCAGAATCAAGAGAGAAAATTGTTATTTTAAGTCACTAAGTTTTGGGTGGTATGTTACACAGCAACAGCCGACTGAAACAGTCACCTTGACCTTCAGGATAGGGGTCACAAATGGTGGTACCTGGGCCAGATAGAACCTGCAGACAGGATTTTGGGGGGCTTACTCAGTATTTTTAAAATTCTAGCTAACATTTTCTAATAAAACCCACATTCTTCTGAGGCCTGCACTTTCCAATCATCCACTTCACTTATTATATAACCTGCCAGGCCCCTATTGGTCCTTAAGTATAGAAACCTTTCTCTAAAAAATGGAAGCAGGGGATTAATACACTTATACAATTACCTAAATATATCCAGTCTGATGACATCATATAGTTATACTATAATCCAGAATGATTCAAAAATGCCATAAATCAAAAGAATTTTAGCCTGGATATACTGAAGCATATATATCCCCATTTTCAATAATAAATTTTAAAAATAACAATGATTTACTTAAAAATAAATAAAGACACCATTCAAATTTACTTCTACCTTGATCTAAATAACTTCTATCAAGATGACGGGCCATAGCTTTGACAGTATTATTTGGACCAGAGAGAAATGAAAAGACACACACTTAGTAACTCTAGTCAAAACATTAATTATAGAATAAGCTGATCGAGTTACATGTTTCTAGACCACCTATAAATAGCCAAAGTTCCTTTCAACTTTCAGTTGCCAGCTCACCTTTTCTTACTCAAACCAAATCTTAATTATTCAATAACAAATTATTTTAAAGTTTTATACCTCAAAAGGCGGAACCATGCCATGGTTTCCTAAATATGATACTGAAAACACTGTTTCAGAATCCATCTGTATTATAATGCAAGCTCCTTCAGGGCAGGAATTCTTACATTTATTTTATTCTAGGCTTATCATATACACCCAGCAAAAATCTTCACGGTTGTTTATTAAAATACATGTTAGGATTCTTTTAAATAATTTAAATTTTAAGACATTCTACATTTACATATTTAAATGCCTTTCTGAGTTACCCAAATCTCGTTCTAGGTAGGATTTCAATTTTATGCTGCTCATCAACAATAAATAATTCTTACTCTTTTTCTCAAAATATAGATGATATCTGACAGACGTTAGCATTCAGAGATAAACCAGATTCTCTACAGCCAACCCACCCAAACTTCAAAAATTCTTGTTAGTGCAAATTCTAATATTTTTCTACACAGCTTCAGTTACACAGCAGCATGATGTTAAAGCATTTCCCAGTTTATTAAGTTAATTACATTTTACAGTTCTAATCTGATTCAACTAGTGTCACAAGAACATATATCAATTTCCATGTTCCTAAATCTTCCAAATAAATGACAAACTTAGACAAGTGCATACCCCCTAACGGAAGACGGGCACATGTTAAGGGGCTGTGGAAAGACATATCGTATCGGCATGTGCAGGGCTCCCATGTACCTTGAGAAGGACACCGTACTAGAGTAAGACGAAACTAAAGGCAGCAGAAAAAAGCATCACTGTCACGTCTCAATTCACAAAGATCCTAAGAGGCAACAGAGAACAGTCACCCCCAAGTTACTTGAAAATTTTATTTAGGTTTGAAAAATGTATTTCAAAACCTGCTGTTGGGAACTCAGGACACATTCTCCCATAGCAACAGTGCCACAAATATATGGTGCTTTGAGTTTTCCAGCAGGTGAAAAGAACTCCGCGAATCCAGAAAATGGCACAACTGGAGAATCTACAGCTCTCTGGGATTTGATTACCATGTATGCTGTTTTTCCCCCTATGGAAAATGGCTACTGCATTACTCACTGGCATACATCTCCCTCCTCCCTCCAGTTCACTATCTCTTTCTTTCCTCCAGTTACTCCCACTCCCACCAAAAAAGTCCCCAGTCTCTTAGAGGTGGAAGCAAAACAGCCTGATCCTATGAGCCATTCGTAAGCAGGAGCTACCGAGCTAACAGCAATTTGAAAGGCAGGTATGAGAGGGATTTGAGAAGAACTGGCTAAGGGGACAGAGTTTCCTAGCCTAGGCCCAGTGCACAGTAGGCATTTAAAGTTAATGTATTATGTATAATAATATGATGAAGAGATAAACCAACAGTATAGTCTTTAAATGTGCGCACTAAATGAGAAAGGGGATGGGGCTCAGGGGGAACTGGGTGGTGATCTGGACCATGGATATCACGCCCTCAGCTTAGCTCTGGTCCGTGAAACATCACTTTTAGGTTATAAGATCAAGAGATGTTCAGGGACTTCCCTGGTTGTCCAGTGGTTAGGACTCCACGCTTCCACTGCAGGGGGCAGTTTCCCAACCAGTTTTAATCCCTGGTCAGGGAACTAAGATCCCAAAAGCCACAGGGCGTGGGCAAAAAAAAAAAAAAAAAAAGAGTTGTTCAGAAACTACACAAATATATTTTAAGGGAGAAAAAGCATAAAAATTATCCTGTCTTCAAAAACTTTAGGTATGGTGATATACTAGTACTTTTACCTACAAGTGTTCAAATAACCTAAAGTCAATTCGGTCTTTGAGGAACATGAGAAAATAACTTTTCCTTGCTCTAAACAAGATGATTTTCCATCTTATTAAGAGTCACAAACGATTTAGAAATTTATATCCACCCAAACTACACAAAGCTGTTTAAAACAGTCACCTGTGCCTAACAGGGGTTCAATACCTTTAAGCCCTTTTTAAGATACTGTTTTGGTATATACCAAATATATATATTTGGTATATACCAAATATAATATTTGGTTATTAGTTATTAACATTAATATAATCTGAGATATTTTTATAAATATCTTAAACTTATTCCACAAATATTATTTTTCAAATTAAGAAGTTATATTGCATATGTATTAAAGCAAGCATTCTTTTCCCGAACCACTTACAAATCAATTTCAAAAATGCTTTCTAACAGTATTTCCAAATTAATTCACCCACAGGTCTTTGACTGCCCTGCATCATCACAGACAATCACAGTGCTTTATGTCAAGCACTCTTTTAAGTATGTTACATATACTAACTCATTCAATCCTCATAATAACTCTTGAGTTAGGTATTACTATGCTCAGTTTGCAGAAGGAAAAGAAAAAACTGAGGCTCTATGACATGAAATAACTTGCCCAAGATCACACAGCTATTAAATGACAGAACCAGGACTCTGACCCAGACAGTCCAGTTCCAAAGTGATTACACAAAGTAGGTGTAATCACTGCACCCTACTCCCTCTCACACTCATTCATTCAAACTTTTATTACCTGCCTAGAGTAGGTCAAGCACTTTGCTAAACCCAGGTAAAGAGACAAAATAAGGCAAAATCTCCATCCTCAAGGAACTTACAATTTAATGTGCAGCATAAAACGAAAGTGCAAATTAAACCCAAAAGTTCGACATGACAATTCTGGTTCAGCAAAATGTCCAGGGAAAAGATAAGATATTGTATTGAAAAGGATTTAGTAATAATATTCCTGATGTTCACATTTTTTTTGAATACTTTCAAAAGCTACACATTTGATCTTCAAAGTGAACCTTGTGGAGCCGAGCATTATTACACTCATTTCACAGATGAGGAATCAAATAAGTTCCGAACAGCTTAGCAAAGATGCCGCATTGCCTTTGGAGGGAAATTGCCCCGCCTACAGAATCTGCTTCTCTAAAAAGACCCCAAATGGTCAAATCATAGGCTTCCTGGGACAGTTCAAAAAAATTAACTGGGCAAACCTGATCCCCTTTCAAAAATCTGAAATTAGTCCGTCCCTTTGCTATGAGATGTAAGATGATAGAGGGCGACGAGGGTGGGGTATCCATGGAGAGCCAAGGTCAAGCTCGAAATGAGGAGATTATAAAGCCAGTGGACAGAAAAGAACAGAGTCCCAAAAAGAGAGCAACATGCCATGTGACCAGTCCTGAGGGAAGAAGACAGGAGATATGGTCTTTTCCTTATGACCCAGATGCCTGCAATAAACCTCATTTTCCCTAAAGACACAAGTGTTCTTTGCAAAAGCGACTACCGGAAGAGCATCTGTCAAGTGGATGACGTTTCACAATTTTTTCCAACACAAAAATTCAGATACTTAGTGGGCTTGAGTAGAGAAAAGACTCCAGGTGTAGTAACTGGCCACACAGATCTCCATGGTTTCTGTTTACTCCCTGCAAAAAAAGGGATAAACTTGGCCAGCTCACAGCAACAAACACAGAAGTCAAAAGAATGTGTCTTCAGAATTATCCAGACGTCATCCCTTCTACTCCCTCTGCCCTAATCCACCCCCAACACCTTTGCTTATCCCCACTCTCCTCAAATAAGGAATCTTCTTATTTTCTGTCTCCTCTTATCAAAAGTAAAACAAAGTCATTAAAGATCAATACTGACTAAAACTCTGACAACAAACCATTTCATCTCGGAGTATTTGTATGAAACGAAAGGTTTAGGTCAGGACAGTAATCACCTAAAGGAGAGAGTTCAGGAAAGGACTGGCATCACACCCAGCCTAGCACACCTTCTTCCCCAAACCAAGCTTGGAGACCATGCTGCTAACTCCGCCCACTCCCATCCTCTACTCCATCACCACCCAAGCAACAGCCTGGAGGCCTCAAGTTTCTGCTGTTCCAAGATCTCTCACAGGGACACCACAAGGGTGACAAATAGAGAGGCTTCTCAGGACCTTTGGGCAGCATTCAAATCAAGAAGATGTAGGAGAACAAAGGCCACCGAAGGGAGTGAGACCTCACAGATCCATGACCATAGAGCACAGGGGACTTCCACTTGACACAAGTGTGGCCTTGGCCTCTAGGTTGCTGAGTCCTTTTTCTAACCTGTAAATGATACTCAGGTGTACAGATAATGAGAATTTTAAAACAAGAGAAAAAATAATTCATTTTGGTGGGCCAATTATTAAAAACTCTTTAGGCCTAATTACCAGGCAATCCAGAAGCCATCATGTGCATTGTTAAAAGATCAATTTTTGTGAGTTCGTCATGCTGCAACACTCTCAAAAACAAGACAAGTACTAAGAACTTAAACACCAAAAAAGCAATCATAAACCTTCAAATAAGCACTAGCCCCCATTAGAAAAGAAAAACAAAGGCAGACGATGAAAGAAGTAAGTGTGCCGTGGAAGACAAGGAAAGTTTTCAGCAGGTTTTCTTTTTTTGTTTTTAAGAAGGTGGGGTTCTTGAGATTTATAAATCCTTATACTTGAAAGGCATACACCTAATATAAGTCCCATGAAGATAACTTTAAACAGGCCCACAAAAATCACATGCCTCACAGATGAGGGCAGTTAAAAGGCAAATATCCCATAACTCTAAATAAAGGTAAGACCTGCCCAGTTAGAATACTGGGTGTGTCTTTTAACAATTCAAGAGAAAGTTATGAATAGGGCTTCTAAATGACACAGTAAAAAAAAATCAGTTTTTAGAAAGTACTCTTATGCCAGCACACGGAGGACTAGATTGATCTAGAAAACAATTATCCATATGGACAGGTTAAAAATGTATTTGGTCAGTAACTCCTGCAAAATTAGAATGAGGAATCACGCCTTCAATGATAAGGCTAGGAAAAATAAAAAGAAACAGTCGTTCACTTATGACATAATTGCAATATAACAACTCTTCACCATCCTTCCTTCACCAAAAATATATAAAATTTCAGATAACACACAAATTCAGACAGAAAGAACTCTATTCATGATATAGTACATAGGTTTTTTTAAATGCTGTAAATTCATGTAAAAGAAAGACATTAGAAGATGGCAGCCCTCTTCCAGGCCTGAACTTTTACATAATGGTTAATTTTCAGTTATGCCATTTTTAGTTAAGCATAAGGATCATGCCCATGTTTCTTAACATGTGACAAAATGATATTTGTGAAAATGCTTCTGAAATGAGGAAGAATATGTGATATGCCACAAAGCTCGATAAGTTCTTTCCTTTTCTGTATCTAGTGTGAAAGCAAGCAGCAGCTAGCCATAAACCAGGCACTGTTCTATGGGCTTTACATGGATCATTCCACTTAATCCTCTCAGTGAAGTGAGAGCTAATATGAAGTTCAATTTACAGGTAGAGATTTAAATAACCCTTCCAAGGCCACACTGAGAATGAGTGGGAGAATCAATCGGGATGTGACCCCACGCAGGCTGGCCCCCGAGCCCAGATTTTCAGGGTTTATGTCATCATGACATAAACCAAGCCTCTTGGTTCTGCTTGCCCAACACCAATGGCAAACGGGGTCAACAAAACAAGATCTTACATGATGAATGCTATACAGTTACTCATAGAAGACATAAAAATATCTCAGACGAAACTAGAGTTCAAAGGTTTAATAAGAAAAATACCATTTGACATTAATATTTATCAAATGTTAGCAAAAACTGATAGGAAGCAAACAATAGTTTTTCTTAAAATGATGGAAAAGTCAAAGTAAAACAGTAAGAATAGACAAAACGCAGTATTCTTCGAAAAACTGCTTTGCAAAAGTAAACATTAAGAAACCTACTTGAAAATTAACAAGTAAATAAAGTCTTATAAATATAGCTACTCATAAAAAGTGGTTTCCTCTGGAAACATTTGACTATGCACAAGTCAGTCAGAACAACTAATGTTAGCGTATTTCTTCAAATCCTAATGTTTTCAAGAAGAAATATAACAAAACAAATTGAAAGCAGAATTCTGTAAATATTTGAGAGGGTCTAACTATGAGTAGGAAGAATTCCTTAATCAGGTATCCAATGAATGTGTCCTGATAAAGAGGGATAATGAAATGGAATGGAGGGAATTTTAGACTAACAGATAACTTACAAAAATATTAATTCCCTACTATCGCAGCTTCCCCAAAGACCAAAACAACAATTAAAAAAAGGACCTGGTAACATAGGACTAAAACTCAAATGCTTTCTATAAATATCCTAAATCATATACATAATCCTTTATACTTTTCAAATGGCATATACATGAGTTCATCTTATTGAACTAAACATCTGATTAAGTAGTTCATCAAAGTGCATATTATTTAGGAGAAAAAGTCTTGCAATAAGCCAAATTAGACTTCTGTGCTCCCTTCAACAGCTGCTGAATAGGTGGACGGGAACACAAGAGTCTAGCTTTCGTCTTTTTCACAGTTTGTTTGTTTTGGTTTGGTTTTGACTTTTGAAGAGCTTTTAAAATAGGCATCAACCACCAAACTTGCACCTCAGGGCAGCTTGCCAGTGCTTCAAGTACAAGCTGACAACCTCGGGCCAGAGCCGAAGCCCTGTGCTCAGCCCCCTCACCACCATCTTTAAAGGCTGGCTCCTGATCCCATCCCACCCTCAAATCCCTCCTCCCACCACCACCACCCCTCCCGCCTCAATAGCAATATCTCAACCTCTCCAGGCTAAAGAAGGTGCCTCCCAAAGAAACACTAAGCTCATCTGATAAATGATTCCATGCTTAAGGGTAACAGCCAATAAGGACTGTCCCTTTTCTCTCCTTCCCCCCCAGCTCTCAAACCAAGGCTCCCGTCTTCTCCAGCCTAGGACTCTAATTCAGTGGTAGGAATTTGGGGCCAGTATGGGCAAGCAATATGGCAGCCAGTGGGGGAGGCACTTGGGAACAGGTCTGGCGCTACCACTCCGTGGAGTGCGCTCACTGTGTGAGCAGCTGCCCACCCTACACCCTCTCGATTTTGCGCTAGCCTAGGTTAAGAATGATCCTGCTCTGGCCAAGGTTGAGAATGAGCTGTTCCTCTCTTTTGTTCTCTCAACCCACTCAAGTATAGGCCACCCACAACAGGCTGCAAAACCGCAAACATAGGATAAAGGCTCCATATCTCAATATGCAGCCCCAGGCAAAGCCCTACGACAACAGACATTGCAGCAGCCTAATCCCTGAGGTTTGAGTCCTCAAGGTAAAAATGAGAGGTCAGGACTCAAAGTCCCTAAGGTTCTTTTCACTCTCACAATCAAGGCCGAAAATTCAGCTCAGATCCTCAGGCCATCCCAGAGTAAAGTCTCTGGAGCATGTGCTAAGTCTGCATAATTCTGGCCATTTTGACCGTCAAGGGGAGTCCAAGATACAGACAGTAAGGGGTTGGCGTTGCAGTCTGCTTACTGCTCAAAGGTTACTATCTCGTTAGCGTGCTACAGAAAAATGGATAAGAACGCTTTATGACCCTCTCACACAAAATAAAATAACACAGCCAAAGCACAAGCCGCAATTCCCTTTTATCTTTGGAAATGAATTAAGTCAATGGAATACATATGGTGATTGCAACGTGAGAAAAAATTCTGGTCAGCCTGGGAATCTAGCGCAGAGGATTACAGCCGTTCCATTGATTTTTATTCCCCTCCTCCACATCTGGGGATTTTAAAACAAATGAAAGAAGGCATTATTCCAGCTTAAGGCATAATAAGCATAAGTCACAAAAGAACAAAGAAAGTTTTATTATCACATTAAACATCAAGGAGGAAATGTCCTTACTGATAACTAATTTAGTACCCTACCCTATTAGGTTAGCATTTGCTGTTTGCAAGCTTCTAGGCCAATATTTACAATTTCTATCTAAGACAGGAGGTAAAAATGTTCAGCTAGTGAGAAGGTCATTAAGGAAAGGAAGGGCGGGGGGGAAGGCTTGGAAAAACAGAACAAAGTACACAGATAGACGGTACTCTTTGCGCCTCAGTGGTCTATAGAACATTCGCCCTGTCTGCCTATAAAGTGATTTAGCATTAACCACAGGTCACTCTAGCAGCAGAGTACTACTTCCTGACAAAACCTTTCTGAAAGCTCCCCCACCAACAAACAATCCACATACGCCAAAGAATGTGAAACCTACTGCCCCAGGCCAGTGTCTTGGGCTCTCGGCCTAAGAAGTTTGCTTTCAGCCAGAAGAAGGGGGGAAAGAATCACACTGTAACAACAGCAGATTGTAGAATACAGCAAACAGCCCTCCTGCTTGTTGGCGCCGTTCCCAAGCAGCAGTTCCAGTGGCTGGGCCTTGAGCCCATTCAAGAATTCCATCTCACAGGAAGTGTTTCAAATATAGTTATTTGATCTTTCAGCATTTGCAAATGCACCTGCTGAGCAAGGAGCCTGACAGCCATCGCCCCAGTTCCTTCCTATCCGTCTTCACCAGTCATCATAGAGGCGGTTTCAGGATTAGGTGAGGTGTAAAGTACAGAAAACCCCAGCCGAAGATTTCTGCTGCTGCACGAGGTTAGCGCGACCTGTGGCTTTTGGTTCCTTTCTCCCCACACTAACTTCCCTGTCACTTTTTTCCCCGGAGCAGGTAAGAGGGCTTTGTTTTGTTCTCTAGCTTTCAGGTGCCCGGGCTTACCTCGTGGTGGCTTCCTCCCCTCCCTTGCCATGGTTCCCCCCCAGGGCCTGGTCCTTGCCGCTGGGGTGGTAGGCAGTGAGCACAACTCCCTGGGAACTGGAGAGCCAGCTCATGGTGAGAGAAGGGGCATAATTTCTGCGATCCTGACACAGCGGAGGGGAAAGAAGTTCCTGGCTCTCCCGGCAACTCGGCTCATTAGCATTGGCCGGCTCCTCCCACCAAGGCCGGCGATTCACAAGGGAGGGGCGGGGCCTCTCCGGCGCGGGGCCGCCGACTCTCCAAGGGGGAGACCGGTGACTCAGAGCGTGGCAGCCTCCCGGGGACAACCCCAGTCCGAAAGGTTGCAGTTAAGGGGTGGGGGGTGGCGGGGGTACTAGTTGCTCCCACCCCCAAGTTATTCTGATCTGATTAAACAGCCACGTTGCAACCGCCTCTCAACGTTGTAAGCACAAGCCGTCTTGGTTAGGAAACAATGAATTACTGCAGAGCCTTTTTTTCCCTTCTTAATTCCTGTTTCCATCTGGTAATTTCTGCTACTTCATGTAACGGGAGTAAGGGCTCCTCTTAATCCCTTCAAGGTCAGCGTTAAAATTAACCATAGCAAAACCCAATCAACCTGCCCAGCAAAACTGTGCCATACAGGTGACAAGAAAGGCTTCCTGGGGACCTCCCTGGTGGTCCAGTGGTTAGGACTCCGAGCTCCCAAGGCCGGGGGTCCAGGTTCAATCCCTGGTCAGGGAACTAAGATCCCACATACCACAACTAAGCCCGTGCTCCGCAAGGAAGACCCGGCACAGCCTAAATAAATAAATATTAAAAAAAAAAAAAAAAAGAGAAAGGCTACCTGTTGTGTTGTTTAATATGTCTTCATAAAAAAGATGTGTACCTAGAATACCATCTTCTTTCACGTAGCAAATGCCAAGTTTACCTTTTGTTTTAACAAAATACCCTTCAGTACCAAAAAGAGACCCATCTACCAAAACTGTTAAATGGCACTGCTGAGAATTAAAAAAAAAAAGTACTTACTGTTACTTGTTGAGCACTTACTATATGCCAGGCTCTCTCTGTGACAGGTGTTTTACATGTATTATCTCAATCCCTTCAGTTGAATTCTCTCTCTCTCTCTCCCTCTCTCTCTCTCTCTCTCTCTCTCTCTCTTCCTCCCTTCCCTCTTCCTCCTTCCTCTCCCCCTCCCCCCTCCATCTGTTTCTCTCGCACACAAACACACCTTATAACGCCAGTATCATTCTCATCTGCAGGAAAGTGAGGCTGAGGGGCAGATTAAGTACCTTGTCTAAGATAACACAATTGTTCTGTGCCAGAAGCTAGATTTGCCCAGAATTCTAGGCTAAATTCCATTCTTTTTAACCACCATCCTGTTCTTTGTCCTGCAGATAAGGAAACAAGTGCAAAAGTTACGAAAAATATGAGATGTTTCCGTCCTTTCTCCTCTAAAAAATTCTACACTCTATATATCTAGTAGCCTGAATGGAAGTGGTTTTTGTTGTTGGTTTTTACGGTCTATCAGTATTTGTATCTAAACTTCCTCATAAATAAGTTTTCAACGTCATCATTCCATAAACATACTGTTTGTACTTTTTTTATTATTTAAAATGATCATGAGAAATAAATATTTTATTCATACTTACACACTCTTAAGGTATCAAAAATTTATTTTTTTAAAATCCTCTTTGGTATCTGCTGTGAACTCCCATTTACAAGTCTTCTTAAAAAATAATTTATTACAGCTTCCTCCCTCCCCACTCCACAATTAGTTGGTCAACCTTTGCATATCAACTAATACCTCCACTGGGCTCTACACATTGTCTCCTTTCTGTCCCCACTACCTAAATCCTCTCTGTACCCTGTAATTCGATCTTAACTCCAATCTTACAACAACACTTTAACTAATTTTCTTGCCTCCTCCTCTAAGTTATATGGCACATTATTAGCACACCCAAGCACAGCCCTACTGATGTCTCCCCATAAAACTTCCACTGGTTCCCCACTGCTAACAGAACCAGTTCCAAACCTTTGTGTACAGTACTGAACATTCTTGCTCCCTTACCCACACAAGTCTCTCCATCGCTTCTGCCAGACACCATTCCCTCTGGTCCCCCTGTCATTCCTTTCTGGGCCTTCCACATCTAACTTATTTTCCACATAGTGGGTGTTCAGTGAATGCTGATTGGTAAAGAACTGAATGAATTTAATGTGTCCTTAGAAAGTACAGTAATTATTTTTTTTAGTTAAATTGGTAATATTAAACAAGTGATCCCCACATACCAGGATGATCCTATGATGCTATGTTTACCAGTTCAGGCAAGATGAGAAGCACAGGAAGAGAGGCAAAAGGTAAGTTGACTGGAGTGTATGATTTCTTTTTAATGTCTTTATGTGGAAAAATGATTAATGTTCCCACATTCACCCTTCTTTTTTACGTAGCTGCTCTGAGATTTAAAAAAACAAAACAAAACCAAGAATCACTACCTTCTACAATTACTGGTAGGCCATACACTCTAGCTTTTAAAAACTCTTTACTCTCTGTTTTTCTCTCCATCCCACACCATCCTTTCCCTTACTTCCCTGGACTTCCTTTTTACCTTCTTTATTTTTCTATTTTTCCTTCTTCCTTTGCTATATCCTCAGTCAGTGTCACACATGCCCGTTGACAGCCATGAGCGCTGCCAGCTCTCATGAGACAATTTATGATACAGGGAGCTTTTGTCCAGTCTTAACCAAGATGATGATTAAGTTATATCTTTGCCTGACTATAGTCTCTCCATTTGTTTAATAATAAATCACAATGTGTAAATCAAAATGAAACTATTTTACTAGCTCAAAGTAATATTTGGGTTCATAGTAGCCAAGCTTTTTAATTTTTGTGAGGCATAAAATAAAATGTGGCACAAATTGATTTACATAGCTTGGTACATAAAATTTGAATCCTGCTAATTTAACTTTCAGGTACATGGAAATCCTCTGGACTCCTCTTCCTTTCCTCCTAATAAGCCCAGTTGTTACTGGTCTAAGAATGTTGCCTGTCACAGGGAGACAGCTGGCAGGCTTGTACCCTGGTGTAGTTAGCTTCAAATATAGGCTCAAGTATTCAATAGATGAAAAACCACTTTCAGAATTTTCTTATGACCATCACGGACGCAAACCTTACTACCAAAATGCTTTCTTGAAGGGCTTCCCTGGTGGCGCAGAGGTTAAGAGTCTGCCTGCCAATGCAGGGGACACGGGTTCGAGCCCTGGTCCGGAAGGATCCCACATGCCGCGGTGCAACTAAGTCTGTGCGCCACAACTACTGAGCCTGCGCTCTAGAGCCCGCGAGCCACAACTACTGAGCCCACAAGCCACAACTACTGAAGCCCGCGCGCCTAGAGCCTGCACTTCACAACAAGAGAAGCCACTGCAATGAGAAGCCTGTGCACCGCAATGAAGAGCAGCCCCCACTCACTGCAACTAGAGAAAGCCCACGCACAGTGACGAAAACCCAATGCAGCCAAAAATAAATAAAATATATAAATTTATTTTTTTAAATGCTTTCTTGAAAGGCTACTCCTGTTTCAAACCTAAAACCCTACCAAGAATTTGCTAGTCTGTCCCTCATACCCTTCCTCATAGAGATACATTTTATGAAAAAAACAAAAAAAAGGTATTATTTTACTCTCTTCTGCAACCACTTTAAACAAACACTGAAAACCTAATGTCCTTGAAGATGTTAATATTCCAAGCCACTCACTGCATGCCAAAGACTTTCCTGTTATGAAATGTCTCACAAAGTAATTAACAACATCAAGACAGTGTAAACATTCATTTCATTCATTCCCTTCAAATGGGACTAACTGGATGACCTAGGGAGGAAAAAGGAAGCTGTAATTTACATACCCAAATCCGTTGTTAAAAATAGGGTGGAGATAGCACTGCAGCCTCAGGTAATTTGACAGCCATGTTCAAAAGTAATGAAAAAAAAAATTCTTAGCCTCAGAGCTAGTAGTATCACAGAATGTATTAACTAGTTTTCATATTTTGATTTAGGAGCCTACTTAGTAGCATGGAATTACATTTGCAGGGTACCAAAACTGCAACAGACGAACATATTTATCTAATATTTTCTTAATTGGTTTCTGTCACTTTAAATGGAATTAACTAAGGCGAATGTTTATACTCAAACACTGTAAGATCATTGGAAGCCTGTATAGGGACACAGTGCAATGTGAAAACTGACCTTTCAATCTGGCTAAACTCAACTTACAATAATATAACAAGAGCTTGGATAACTTAATCATCAACTGTGAAGTTAAAGTTTTACATAGGTGATAAAACCTAGATTCATACAGCATTAACTAATGAAGAGGGCATGTTCTAATACCTCCTACCTGATGTGATATCAAGCTTTTGTAGGAATAATTTTGTGAGCTTGCAAGGGAGTCAATTCTGTACTAAGGAGCTGTGATGGAGAATTATTCTGTACACAGAATGTAAACTTACTGCCTTGGAAATTGCCTCCATTATTACTAATTCTGTCTCTGGAGCAACAAGGAAAAAGCCTTTTCCCTCTCTCTGGACAGGTCTAAAAATTTCTGCGTTATTCTCAAAGTTATTTTCTTAACTATTCCTCCAGGGAGAAAATACTAGCCATGCCTGGAATGATTTCTAACTGCTATTGCCAGAGGCTAATTTAGGCTTCTTGGCAAACATGTGGAAAAGATCCTACAGTTAAGAGTTTACTACCAATAAATAATACCACCTAACCTTCAAATGCTTGCTCTTTGCTAGAGGTAGTACACACAGTCTCTGATTTAATTGTCACAAGGCTGAGAGATAAATATTAGAATTCCGCCCACTTTAGAGATGAGAAATGTGAGGTCACCCCACTAGTAGGGGGCAGAACTAGGACATGTAAACCTGAGTTTATATGACCATTGAGCCTGAGGGCTTAAACACTGTAAAGGTCACAGGTGTCCTGGAACTGACTCTATTTTGTTTATGGAAAAACTCCACATGGATAATTAAGCAGGTAAAATCATCTACAGCACATATGAAGTGTTTTAACCAAATGGAATACTGATGTAAATGCAATGCTGTGGAGATGAACATTCAGGCAGACTCAAACATATTAGTTATTTCCCGGTACTTTGAAACTTTTTTTTTTTTTTTGCGGTACGCAGGCCTCTCAGTGTGTGGCCTCTTCCGTTGCGGAGCACACGCTCCGGACGCGCAGGCTCAGCGGCCATGGCTCACGGGCCCAGGCACTCCTCGGCATGTGGGATCTTCCCGGACCGGGGCACGAACCCATGTCCCCTGCTTCGGCAGGCAGACTGTCAACCACTGCGCCACCAGGGAAGCCCGAAACTTCTTTTTTATGTCAAATTACTAGAGGACTGTGACACAGTGTACATCCTACTGTACAAGGTCATCATCATTATGCTATCATATCTAAAATTGTTTCCGCTGATAGAAATGAAAGTCCTCTGGCCGTTATGATCATAAACATCCTTTATCTTTTAATTAAATAATTTTTTTTAAGGCAAAGACAGATCTAGGTTTATAGGCCCTAAAGTTATAGAATTTCTTAGACACGGGGCTTTGGAAGGGGGTTTGCAAGGGCAAGACTGGAGGTTTCACTTCATTTAGCTTCATGGTGAATCCACCTCACGTCAAAACTAGCCTCAACTGGAAATTAGCCACGATAAGTAAAAGCAATGACCCTAAACTTTCCTTTGGTTTTCTCTTCATTGCTGAATACAATGGGACCCGTGTTGCAAACACTTGCATTTGGGAGCACCAAGTCAAGAAGAGTGAAGTGTGTTCTGGAGGTAGGTAGGTACACTCTGAAAAGGTAGTATTTTGCTTATTAACAAGACTCAATTTGAAATATCTAGAAGTATAGCAGTACTTAGACTTGCCCCAGTACAAAAGCCTTGTCCTGAAGTAGATTACAAAGAATGTTTATCTCCTTATCAAGTAAAAGAAGTCCTAATGATTGGGGGAGACTTAGGGAAGCTGAATATCTAAGGAAAGCACTATAGTTCTATTGAAGTTTTAGTTTTTATTTTAACTAAAATTATTAAGTTTCAATTTTATTTCTTAAAGTTTTAGAGTAGGTCCTGGAGTAGTTATATTCTCTTTATTAACCAAAATACTTGCTAAAACTGCACAGACAGATGCTATCAAAGAAGAATCTTCTATTTTGTAAGCCCTTTGGGAAATTTCTAAGGTTAGAAATATCTCCAAAAATGGTAAAGCATAATTTTACTGGAAAAAAATGTCCTATTGATCAGTTTACAGAAGGAGCACATAGAACGTTGGGCAACACCCCTGGTTTTGCTTTCTGGGGTGAAGAAATTAGATTCATATGTCAATATGGATTACTGCTCTCTACATGTGCACACAATGGTGGCAAAAACTATTCTAGAACCATGTAAATTGTCCACATCACCAGAGCGTGGACATTGCCCACTAACTTTTCAAAAGGGGGTGTCAAGAAAGAACAGAAAAATATTACCATCCTTTAGATTACACAGGGCTTCACTAGTTTTCCACACAATGTCTAGACATGTTTGACTGTATTTCATGGGGAAGTTTTTCTTTGTTTTGTTTTGTTTTAAGAGAAAAGGAAAACCCTCAAGATAATCTCATAGAGGAATTTAATCAGGGAGTTTGGCTCATTTAAAAGTAATTACTTCTGGTCAGTGGAATGAGCAGATATTTTCATTTTTAAAGCTGTAGAACAAGCAGAGCTGTTTTGGACAAGTAGCCACCACATCCACAGAGTCAGAAATTGAAATACTAGACAAATTTTTGAATGCCATAACTGAATGCTGATATAGAGGACAGCAACTTCTCAATTTCTCTACAAGCAAAAATCTCAGGAGAACTCTTTTTCAAGTTACTTCTACTCAGATGAATCAGAGAGTTAACAATTCTCGACTTCCTAACACGACTCCAACTCAGGGTCTCAGAGGATTCTTGATAGGCCTGTCTTGACACAGGCCTGTGCCCAGCAAAGCAAGTTATATGAATTCTAATTTTCTATGCTGCTACCACATGCCTTTGAGAACCAGAGTTTTCAGGAATTGTTATCAAAGTAAAATCAAAGGAATTATATATAAAAGAAATTATGTGCATTACTTTGTAGAAAAGCAGCCTTTTCATTAAAATTTATTTTGGGAAGAATTTGCTTTGTTTCTTGTTTGACCAGTTGCGATTTTGTTTTTGCTTTTTGGAAATAACCATTAATTTTATTTTCAAATAAGTGAGTCATAGTTCCTGGTTAAAAAAAGTTTAGACCATATTCCCTCAATTTTAAGAAACAGATTTTAACATTTTTAAAATTAGTATTACCTTGAAATCAGACTTTTTATATGGTAACAAGACATTTATTCTCAAAAAAAAGAGAAAAAACTATTAACTTGATTTGTTTTATACTTAATGCAATCTAGAATCATTGAAATAAGGCATTCCGTCTCTGCAAAATTATGGTATAATATACTGACTGCATCGGGTTTAATGAATTTTCTTTGTTGGTTATAATTTGCTTATTTCATTGGAAATTTATTTCACTGTGAAAGAATAAATTTCCAATGAAATAAGTAAATTATTTAAAACAACTGTAGTACACTGATTTTTTTTTTTTGGAACCAGAGTCCATATGCCTCCAGAATTCTCAATATGCCTTCAAAAAAGATGAAGAACCATTGCTCTAGACATTACTATAAATGATTTTCATCCAAATGCTAATTGAGAAAGCGCTACTCACATAATATCCTAGCCCCAAATGGTTTGTGCACCTGAAACATGCTCTGAAAATATCTAAGAGAGTTATTTGCCTTCATTCTATTTAATAATTTGGCTAGCTGACTTGTTACAAAGGCTCAAAGAACATAGCTATAATCATGGGGATTTGGGCTTTCTGAAATTTTAAAACAGACTCAAAATTACAGTGTCGAGGTTGTCCAGAGGTTATATATAGCTACTACAAACTACTTCTGTTATAAAAACAGCTGCTATGGAACAAAAGGTTAGGCAAAAGCTGTCAGGCAGATGATTACAGACTCAGGGCTCTAACAATTGAGGAAAACGCCATATCCTGCCACCAGAATATACACTTTCTTACAGTATAAACTGCTCAAGTTCAGACACTGCCTCAACACACAGTTCCCGGCTCAATCAAAACGTCGATTGTAAGAACTGACATCTGGTTCTTGTGAATCACTCCTAAATAATGTCTTTAAAATTTCTATCCCACCTGCCCACCCCCCAAAATCCAGAAGGTTCTCTACAATTCAAATAGTGAAAACATTGGAATTCCACTACATAAAGTAGAAAATACATTATTTTCCATCATCAACCTGTCTTCCTGCTAACTATATTTCATTTATGTATTTTTCTTTAAAAGTATGTAAGATACTTATTCTTTCTTTCCCGATAGTGAAATTATATGTTTAATATTAGATGTGTCACATTCCTGCAGGTATGGATTAATAAGTAACAATAAATATAATAAAATTCCCTCCAGTCATCATCCTTCCAAGTATGTCACAATACATTTTACATATACATCAAATGCCCACAAACACTGTAGACTGCATATATTCATGAAAAACAGCTTTTACCACAAATTGGCATGCCAGAAGAAAAGCAGGAAGAGAGTGTGACAAAGGTAGGTTATTCTTTCTAACACACCCTATATCACACTGCCTCTTCCTCTTAAACAGAATTTTTTTTTCCAGAAGCTGAATATAACCTTTCAAGACTTGAGTTTAAATCACACTCTCTGATGTTCTTGAAATTTCTACCACTGTTAAGTTATCAAGCATTCAAGTTGAGGCAACAGAGTCACACTTTGGTAACAAAAATGAGACATGTATCAGAATTCTCCTTACTGCCAGTCTGCCCCTCTCAAAAGTAATACTTGGGGGGCTTCCCTGGTGGCGCAGTGGTTGAGAGTCCGCCTGCTGATGCAGGGGACACAGGTTCGTGCCCCGGTCCGGGAAGATCCTACATGCCGCGGAGCGGCTAGGCCTGTGAGCCATCACCGCTGAGCCTGCGCGTCCGGAGCCTGTGCTCCGCAACAGGAGAGGCCACAACATGAGAGGCCCGCATACCGCAAAAAAAAAAAAAAAAAAAAAAAAAAGTAATACTTGCAAAGATCATCAAAATAAAGCTGTGGTGAACAAGTAAACACTTAGAGAAAACAAAGCGAAATGGTTAACGCCCTCTAGGATTTGTCTTCTTTCAAGAGAGACTGCCATGCAGCCTGTTATAAGCATTCATATATTAGAGGATAATAAAAAGAAACTTGATAGAGGTACCATCAAACACTTAAAAAGACTTTTTCAAAGGTTTTAGTCCAGAGCAGACATTCTACCACCTCCATGTGAACTAGAGGCACAAAATGAGCCCAACAGAGACTCCTCAAATGTCCCAAGAGCAGGTAGTAGACACCAGCAATGGCCTGTGGGGAACTTTGAAGACGACTAGCAGGCCTGCCTCTAAAAGAAATATAATTCTCCAACAGCCCATGGTTTCACCACTAAAGTCACATGTGGGGTTATACTGCATAGACACTGGCTGCCTTCAAATAGATAACCTAAGAGAGGTATAAATAAGTCAGACACAACCCAGCCCCCAGGAGTTCATTTTTAGCTAGGATGGACAAATGTGTACTGTATAGTAAATGCAAAAATAAAGCATACCCAAATGCTAAGGGAACAACTCACAGGAGGTAAATAATTCCAAGATCTATTAAGGGTTCAAAGAAGATGGCACAATTAATGTGCACATTTCCCCCCAAGCTTTCTGTATTAAACATTGATTATTTTACAATCAAAGAAAATAGTATTAAACACACATCAAGTAATAACAACCCATTAGGTCTTGAATTAGGGTGGGTTAAAACATGGCTTTTTACAAGGAGATAGAACAAAAGAGGCAAAGGCACAGGTCCTGGATGACTGCTTGTACAAAGTCAAGGTGTGTTCACAGCCCAAGTGCTGTGAAGAATGCAAATGGGAAAAGGGAGACGGGATAGGAAGATTAAACATAAAAATATATAAATCCCACCAGATGTTTAGGGACTTCCAGTACCTTGTAACTAGTTAGTCTATATCCCACAGGCAGTGGGGATTAATCAAAGTTTACTGAGAGAGTATCGAAATCACCTATACTAGAAGGAAGAACATTATGGTAGCTGTAAATAGCAGGGATGGGAGGAAAAAGATGGAGAGAGAGATCCACTAGGTCATTATAGTAGAGCTTATCAGTTAGGAGGGTGCTGTAGTATTACAGCA
Organism: Neophocaena asiaeorientalis asiaeorientalis; assembly: GCF_003031525.2. NCBI lineage: Eukaryota > Metazoa > Chordata > Mammalia > Artiodactyla > Phocoenidae > Neophocaena > Neophocaena asiaeorientalis. The sequence goes on along the minus strand of NW_020174698.1, from coordinate 6,804,436 downwards.
GTGGCAGACCTATCTGTTCTTCATCTTCTTTCTTAACCCGTGCCACCTATAGCAGTGGCAATGCACAGATACTGCAGCAGTAGAATCAGGAACCGGTGGATACGTGGAAGTGGGAATGGAAGAGGAAGGGATCCCAAATTACCCTATGGGTTCTAATCTAGATGAATGGAGACTAGATGTTAGATACAAATGGTTAAAAACAAAGTTGTTTAGAGGACAGCTCTGACATGTCCCCACAGAAGGAAGGCCTCGGGCAACATGCGATTATGAAGTACCTGGTGGCAGCTGGGAGGTGAGGGAAAGTTTTGGGTCTCTAGCCAGCTCTCCTGCTCTCCCCTGGTTACCCAAAGGGTTTTTCTGTGCCTGCCTCATTGGTGAGTAGCAGCATTTACCCATTTCTCAAGGATGCTCAACTTCCACAATGGGAGTCCACTTAGATCCATTAAACTTCAAAACTGTTTCAGACGATGAAAGTTTTCAATCAAGAGTGAGGGATTAAAAAGGAAGAGAAGAAGAAAGATGGGAAAGGTGACTTTTCTGAGCAACTATCAAGTTTCAGGTACTTGTTAGGCCCTTTCAAATATGTTCTCTCTTGGGCTTCCCTGGTGGCGCAGTGGTTGACAGTCCGCCTGCCGATGCAGGGGACGCGGGTTCGTGCCCCGGTCCGGGAAGATCCCACATGCCGCGGAGCGGCTGGGCCCGTGAGCCATGGCCGCTGAGCCTGCGCGTCCGGAGCCTGTGCTCCGCAACGAGAGAGGCCACAACACTGAGAGGCCCGCGTACCGCGCACACACACACACATTTTTTTTCCCAAAAAAAAAAAAAAAAAAAAAAAAATGTTCTCTCTTAATCTGCCATCTTATACACAGGGGCACTAAAGGTTTAAGATGTATCCGAGCTGTGTCCCAAGTCACAGAGCTAGCCCTTGGTAGAGTCTGGAAGCAGGCTAGGCTCAGTCAGAAACTTGACTGCAATTTCAAACAAAAGGCACTCACAACATTCTTTTCATTTTGGTTTGGTAACATTTGATTACTGAACTAAGTCAATTTCCTTGTTATTTGATCCATTTGCAGTGTAATTAAAAATGTGATTACCAAATAGAAAAGGAAATGCTGAGGCTAAAAAAAAATCTTATAATTGAAAATTTTCAGACCAAACTGAGAAAATATAAAAGCAATTTCCACAGCACCTACCAGTGATTCCACCCTGGATCTTTAAGGCCTGAAGGTCTAATATCCATTGGCTATTAGTCTATTGGTCTATCATAGTACAGTCCTGATAACTTGCTTTGGGTTTTGCACCAAGCCCTGAGGTTCTATTACTGATCTTTAATTTCAATCTATCCTCATAGGTTTGCTCTATCCAAACAAAAGAATACTGTGAATTGATTTATGAATCAGAATTTTTGCATATGTGGTTTATACCATCTTGAACCAATTTTCTGTGAACAATGAGATGAGGAAAACATCTGGCTCAAAAATTGCTCGGCCAGGTGATATAATATCCTTTTCCCTCTTCCTTTTCCTCTTCTTTAAATAGAGGCCCATCCTTGTTTACAGGATGAGGGCAAGAGGTAAAATCCTTTCCAAAAAGGAAGTAGTGTGTGATATTGTTATTAAGGTATTGTGTAAAACTGTTACACAGGCTGTCTAAGGAAATTTATCAAGAAAGTAGCTAAGCTCTCACCTATGTGGATAGTCACCTGTGAGAAGTCTGATGGAGCACTGTGGGATAGTGGGAAATTAAAGGCTCCAGGGAGGTCTTTCTTTTAACTCACTCATGCTGCTAAGCCTGTGTCTCTGAACCAGTTAAATGGAAGTTACCTGCTCCTACCTGACAGGGATGTTCTAAAGCACAAACAAGCTGGTGGAGGAGGTTGAGAGAACAAAGGAAGAATTTGCTGAATTTGCTCCTTGAATATATATTTAGCACAGAACCCTAACATGCATGCATTACTCCCATCGCACAGATGAGAGCACTGCAACTCAAAGATTAATGTCAGGGCAAACTCTTTGCTCAGATTTTTGAAAAAGGCAAAGCCAGGATTCACAATAAAATTCCTGTGACATAAGATCCATGCTCTTCCCATTTTTCCATTATTCTGTCTTGAGCATATGGCAGCACATGCATTATTAAGATGAGTTTATATATTATTTTTATAGTTTACCGAATCTAAGAAATACATTCCTTTTTAGATTCATCATTCATTATTTTGCAAATCACTAGTAAAGAAAACTACTGCCAATAATATTATGAAAACCACCAATTGTAAGTTGCATCAGAATTTCACAGATGTTCAAATGTGAATGAAATGAAAGAAATATACAGCTTAAAGTACAGAAATAGAACGACCAAGTAGAACCATTTTTCCTTTTTCTTTTTTAATCCACCCACTGCCCCCCACCACCCCCTTGGTGTCCCGGCCCACTTTCCCCCCTTGGTGTCCATATGTTTGTTCTCTACATCTGTGTGTCTATTTCTGCCTTGTAAACCGGTTCATCTGTACCATTTTTCTAGATTCCGCATATATGCGTTAATATACGATATTTGTTTTTCTCTTTCTGGCTTACTTCACTCTGTATGACAGTCTCTAGGTCCATCCACATCTTTACAAATGACCCAATTTCATAGAACTATTTTTTTTAATTACATCAAAAAGGTCACAAATTTGATTCTTTTAAGATTTGCCAAGTATTACAAAACTTTGATACTGATACAATTATTCAGTCAATAAATTACATATTTATTTAACTACTATGTGCTTAACACTGCCTCAATTCTCAAGACCATGTTATCAAAAACTAACAATCAAGTCACCAAACATGTTACCAGAAAATACCAATGTTAACAACAACAACAAAAGTATCAGTCAGGTAAGCGCTCTGGGTATGAGGACAGAAGACTGCAAAGGCAGGAGGCAACACAAAGCAGGGAGTAGGCAGTTCTTCCAGAGACAAGTCCTCAGTCTCTTCTGCAGAACACAAAAGCTGGTTAGTTGCAGTGGTTACCTCTTGTCTCTCTTTCAAATGACTGACTTCAAATGCAAAACTCCCAACTTTAATATGAAAACCAAATAAAGAAATCTAGAGTCGGAGTTATCTGTTTATCCTTCTTCATCTTTAAAAAGAAGACTTGTGGCCTTTCAGAGTGGCACAGAAGTCCTTGCAATGGGGCATGGTTTAATTGGAACCTGCCCCAGCCTGCCCTGGAGTCTTCCAGACTTCGCATGTCACCTTCTACACCTATCATGTTCCTGGTTTGGTTTTTGGGCTCCTGGAAAGGCTTTGGGATCATCTTTTGGTTGACCCACACCCCAGCATTGTCACTGAGTCAGTCCTATTGGAACGAGGTTCCCTGTTCTCTAGGAGTGTGCATGAACCCCCAGGGAAGTCCTGGCAACCACCTGATGTGCCCTGGGTAATACGGCAAGGACATGGTGTGCTTTTTTTTTTTTTTGGCTGCACTGTGCAGCTTGCAAAACTTAGGTCCCCAACCAGGGACTGAACCCAGGCCACCGCAGTGAAAGCACTGAGTGCTAACCACTGGACACCAGGGAAGTCCTGGACACGGTTTACTTCCGTTCAGATTTCTGTTTCATACCAGCTAGTGAACTTATTGTAGCCTGACAGATTTCGGGTAGAAACACAGTCATTCCTTCCTTAACACCAAAGCCAATTACCTGTCCTGTTAATTGATACAGCAAACTTTAAATTAATTAATATAAGAAGAAAATTCCTAACTACATTTTTTTAATTGAAGTACAGTTGACTTACAATATTATATTAGTTTCAGGTATACAACATAGTGATTCAATATTTTGATAGATTACACACCAAAGTTATGATAAAATATTGGCTATATTTCCTGTGCTGTACATTACAACCTTGTGACTCATCTATTTTATAACTAGTAGTTTGTTCCTCTTAATCCCCTTCACCTATTTTATCACCCCTCCCTCTACCCCCTCTCTCTTCTGGCAACCACTATTTTGTTCTCTGTATCTGTGAGCCTATTTCTGTTTCATTTTATTTATTTGTTTGTTTTGTTTTTTAGATGTTGTCATAAAAATGATAACATACAGTATTGGTGTTTCTCTGGCAAACTTATTTCATAAGTTTATTAGCATATTATTAGCATATGCTAATAATGCATTATTAGCGTTATTAGCATAACGCTCTCCAGGTTCATCCATGTTGCTGCAAATGGCAAGATTTCATTTTTTTAAAATCTAACTACCTTGTGATAGTTGCAAAATTCTCTCTTAACTATTCACTTCCTGAATTAATGTGAGGGTCACTAGATTGGCCCTAAAAGATCACTCATGGCACAATCCTGCAGCCTGTGGGAAAAAAACCACATTCACAGAAAGAAAGACAAGATGAAAAGGCAGAGGGCTATGTACCAGATGAAGGAACAAGATGAAACCCCAGAACAACTAAATGAAGTAGAGAAAGGCAACCTTCCAGAAAAAGAATTCAGAATAATGATAGTGAAGATGATCCAGGACCTCAGAAAAAGAATGGAGGCAAGGATCAAGAAGATGCAAGAAATGTTTAACAAAGACCTAGAAGAATTAAAGAACAAACAAACAGAGATGAACAATACAATAACTGAAATGAAAACACTACAAGGAATCAATAGCAGAATAATTTAGGCAGAAGAACGGATAAGTGACCTGGAAGACAGAATGGTGGACTTCACTACTGCGGAACAGGATAAAGAAAAAAGAAAAAAAATGAAGAAACCTAAGAGACCTCTGGGACAACATTAAACACAACAACATTCGCATTGTAGGGGTCCTAGAAAGAGAAGAGAGAGAGAAAGGACCAGAGAAAATATATGAAGAGATTATAGTCAAAAACTTCCCTAACGTGGGAAAGGAAATAGCCACCCAAGTTCAGGAAGCGCGGTGAATCCCATACAGGATAAACCCAAGGAGAAACATGCCAAGACACACAGCAATCAAATAGGCAAAAATTAAAGACAAAGAAAAATTATTGAAAGCAGCAAGGGAAAAGCAACAAATAACATAAAAGGGAACTCCCATAAGGTTAACAGATGATTTCTCAGCAGAAACTCTACAAGACAGAAGGGAGTGGCATGATATACTTAAAGCGTGAAAGGGAAGAACCTACAAACAAGATTACTCTATCCAGCAAGGATCTCATTCAGATTCGCTGGAGAAATCAAAAGCTTTACAGACAAGCAAAAGCTAAGAGAATTCAGCACCACCAAACCAGCTCAACAACAAATGCTAAAGCAACTTCTCTAAGTGGGAATCACAAAAGAAGAAAAGGATCTACAAAAACAAACCCAAAACAATTAAGAAAATGGTCATAGGAACATACATATCGATAATTACCTTAAACATAAATGGATTAAATGTTCCAACCAAAAGACACAGGCTTGCTGAATGGATACAAAAACAAGACCCATATATATGCTGTCTACAAGAGACTCACTTCAGACCGAGGGACACATACAGACTGAAAGTTCATATACCATGATCAAGTGGGATTTATCCCAGGGATGCAAGGATTCTTCAATATTTGCAAATCAATCAATGTGATACACCATATTAACAAACAGAAGAATAAAAACCATATGATCATCTCAATAGATGCAGAAAAAGCTTTTGACAAAATTCAACACCAATTTATGATAAAAACTCTGCATAAAGTGGGCATAGAGGGAAGTTACCTCAACATAATAAAGGCCACATATGACAAATCGCAGCAATCTTCCTACAGACATTTTTCCAAAGAAGATATACAGATGGCCAAGAAGCACATGAAAAGCTGCTCAGCATCACTAATTATTAGAGGAAATGCAAATCAAAACTACAATGAGGTATCACCTCACACCAGTTAGAATGGGCATCATCAGAAAATCTACAAATACTGGAGAGGGTGTGGAGAAAAGGAACCCTCTTACATTGTTGGTGGGAATGTAAATTGATACAGCCACTATGGAGAACACTACGGAGTTTCCTTAAAAAACTAAAAATAGAATTACCACATGATCCAGCAATCCCACTACTGGGCATATACCCAGAGAAAACCATAATTTAAAAAGACACATGCACCCCAATGTTCATTGCAGCAGTATTTACAATAGACAGGTCATGGAAGCAACCTACATGCCCATCGACAGATGAATGGATAAAGAAGATGTGGTACATATATACAATGGAATATTACTCAACCTTAAAAAGGAACGAAATTGGGTCATTTGTTGAGATGTGGATGGATCTAGAGACTGTCATACAGAGTGAAGTAAGTCAGAAAGAGAAAAACAAATATCGTATATTAACACATGTATGTGGAACCTAGAAAGATGGTACAGATGAACTGGTTTGCAGGGCAGAAGTTGAGACACAGATGTAGAGAACAAGCATATGGACACCAAGGGGGGAAAACCCCGGTGGGGTGGGGATGAAAAAAAAAAAGATCACTCATGGCATAATTATTGCCAGTTCATTGGTTTATTTTTCTGTGAGACTATGTTCATTGGATACTCATCAGTTTATTCATTTGGCAAATACTTTTGCCATACACTTACTAGTGCCAGGCACTGTAGTAGTTGATGGTAATAAATTGCTAAATAAGAATGAAATAAACAACTTAAAAAAAGCTAGTGGGCGCAAATTCTTAGATTCCCCCAGCTGAAAAAAAAATGCATTTATTAAATGCCAATTATATGCTGCTCTGTGCTATTTTACTCCTTCTCAATTAATCCTCATTTCTTTGCCTCTGTTTGACAAATGAGGAAACTGAAAGATTAGTTAGAAAGAGTAAGGAATTTATAAGAGAGAGAACCAGAAGGGTTCACATTTGAACCCATGTCTCCTGACTTTAAATCAATCATACAGTCTTTTTATACTAAGGCACATTGCTCATGGCATCTGTCGAAAGGAATATCACGGTGCAGTTAGAAGTTCCAATCTCAAGCAGATTTGTGTTGTGTCAGTTTGAGCATTGTTGTTTCATTAATGGAAACCTGGAGCACAAGTTACTAGCAGCTGAGCATAGTACCAGAGCTATAGTACTCCGAACACTATTATGTCTTACAATTAAATAGACAAGACGCCCTCACATTTATTTTCATTGGAAAGAGAAATACCATGGTCCCATATTTCATAATACAAGTGCTGTACACATTCCCTCTGTAGTGAGCAAGTCTTATTCTTTCCAGGGAAAAGTTAAGCTACTAATATTTCTCAGCCTTTGTACGTGTTAAAGTTATAATATAGTCATTAGAATCTTATTATAATGAATTCTAGGTTCATAACAAAGGATTGTTCCAAAGGTGACTTACTCTTACCGTGAGATAATACTTGGTGCCAATAACTAAATCCCCCTGGATCAGAGTCAGCTATGTAGCAAAGCATTTGCCCTACTTGCTTACTTTCCTTTTCTCTCTGTACCCTGTCCCACTATAAGAGGGATTTGAGGCTGTTTTTTCCAGGCATTTTAGTTAAATGTGTACCATTAAGACACATACTTGCCAAGTATTTTAAAGAGTGAAAGCCTTTATTTCTCACAAGGAAGTTCTAGGCATTAACTTAGATCTCCCTTGGACATTCTAAAGAAAGGCTGAATTACTGAAGTATGAACAACACTTCAACATGTGATAATTTCACCAATAACATGTTCCCATAGAATATGCTTGGTCCTCTATTCTAACTCTCATCCTGTTATACTGAAGTTATTTCTGGTAACTCCCCCTTCCCCCCCCACTCCCAACACACACACACACACACGCAACACACACGAAGACTCTATAAGATTATATGGTCCTTGAGGGCAAAAAGTTCTAACCATCTCTATACTTTCAATATAATGTCTGGACACAGTCACTCATTAGTATTTATTGACTGAATACGCCGAAGTACCCATGTCAAAGCCACTGGTCTGGCTAAGGACACAAAAGCCTCAAAAGAGTCCTGCTTCCCCACAGATGAGGATGGATCGGTCAGTGCAAACCCTGAGAACAGCATAATTGAGAAATGCAGTAGACCTGAATCCCTGCTAGAACAGTTTCTTGGCTGATAAGATAAATGCTGTGGTGAGAATAAGCTATTCTACTGAATCAATCATTGTTAATACAACCGTATATCACCTGAGAAGCAGTGTCAACTATGCATTCTGAAATACGAAGGAAAAATAATCATTTTCACTCTGTTCTTCCACCTCCCCTTTCCTAAAGAAACCAGAATCACTATCATACTAGAATTGACTAATTTGTCAACAGTCTCAATCTGTCTTTATCTTACTGAGCAACAGGATACATAAGAAAAACTCATCAAGAGAAGAGCACAAAGCCTGTAATTCCCCCACAGCACTCAACTACCACTGGCATCACTAATCAACAACTATAATTAAGCCTAATTATAAATTACAAGTATCTAATTTTAGAAGACCTTTGCTTTATAAAGCCTAGACATTAGAGATGTTGTTAACTTAGCTATTTCAAATTATTCCCGAGCCAGAAACATCCTTCATGCATTCTTGTGCCTCATGAATCTGGCCTAGAAACACGACACTAGTCAGGATCCTTTCCTCAGGTCTATAGGGATCCTGGGCAGCGATCCATTTGATATTCAGAGTTGAGCATCTCTGAGAAGGTAACTGTATGCTACCCACCCAAATCTCTCTTCTACTTATAACCGTAACATCCCCATGGGTTTCAGATTTTCTTTTACTTGTTCCCCTGTGGTCTTGGTGTGATTTTTGATGTGAATAGTCTCAGGAAATGTGGTAAATCCAAGCTCTGTCAGTTTAACAAAAACCTGAGTGAGGGACAGCCCTGAAATGGGAAAAGTGTCAGGGAAAAGGAAGAAACAAGTCCACTACAGAATATGTACAAGCGCATGACAGAGTACTTAAGCCCCTTACTGCTAGCTCTGAAGCACCATCATTTATGTTTTGGTTGGGTTTTGAACATCTCCAACTAGAATTAAGATGCCCAAAGTATTATCTTTGCCAGGTATAAGGACTGGTGGAAAAAAAAACGGAAGGAGAAACAACTGCAGTCATTCTGGATGTGACAGCCCAGCGAAGTCCTGCTGAAATTTCTGATTTAGAAAACGAAGGGCTGCATGGCACATGGGGACCTCTGTGCTCCCTCCAGCCCCGACACGATTGGTCTAGGGTACATCATGTCGTGAACTTCCCTGACAGTGTGACGGATCACACTTCCCACATTGGCAGGTTATACAGATACGATGGCGACAGCTACCAACTGATTCAAGGCACAGTGTCCCCAAATCCCTGACCTCTAGAGATACTAGATGGCTAAGAGTGGCGAGCAGCAAGCTAAATAAGGGGGCAGATGTTTTGCCCCTCTGTCTACTGCTTGAAAGACCTTTTACAGGAAACTGCAAAGCATTAAGGGGAGCCACAGGAGAGCAGCTTTAGCCACTAGTGTTACTAACTCTTTTTCCTGGAACACAGGTGGTGGTGGTGACACTTAGCCATTCCTGACAATCCCAGGATGCTGGACATGCATCAAAGACAATGGCCAGTACGTCTGGTCTTCCTGTTGAGAGAAAGCGGGCACAGCAGGGACTTGCTTTGGAAAAGGAAGCTGGTATTAGGGGTTTATCTTACTGTTTAGAGTCGACTTTATCTCAAAGGATAGCAAGCGGCATGTATCACCGTGACGGTGCTTTGATCATGACCTCTCTTCTAAAGGCAGTCCATCACAGCATCTGCCATGCCCACTACCCTGCCCACAATCCCTAGAAAAGAAGTAACTAATCCTAGACAGCCATTCTCTACAGCATCCATGTCCAGCCGGAACGAGCTAATGACTCACCTAGCGATCAGTGTTAAAAACAATGCCTTCAGGAGATCTGGTTTCCAGAACTGATGTTAATGCTAATTATCTCTGTGACTTTGTGCATGGTACCTTTTCTATGCCTCAGTTTCCTCACCGGATAAAGAAAAGGTTAGTTATATCACAGGGGGCCTCAGATCCCTTCTACCTTTAGTCCTTCTGTGATAATAACATAAAGCATCTAAATAGTACCGTTTTTTGGGCCACGCTTTGAGGTTTGCGGGATCTTAGTTCCCCGACCAGGGATCAAACCTGGGCCCCTGCAGTGAAAGCACCAAGTCCTAACCACTGGACCACCAGGGAATTCCCAGTAGTACCATTTATTATGCTTGCTTACTGTGTGCCATGCACCCTACTAAGTGCTTTTCATACATCCTCTACTTTAATCCTTCCAACAATATGTGATGACAATTTTACCCTCACTTTACAGGTAAAACAAAACAAAGACTCAAAGACAGGATTTACAAAGGGTTCAATCCTGCTTATACCTTTTCATGTCTTTTTAGTCAAAAGGTGTGCTTTATTTAAAAATCACACAAATTCACAGTGGGCAAACCCCCCCAAAATTCACATAAAACTAGATTAAAAATAAAATGAAATAGACTTTTTACAACCGTTCTATTTTATCAATTGATGGCTTTGCTTTTTACTCTGCTTTTTAAACTGCCAAAGCGAGTGAACAGATTCATTATTTTCAACACAATATTGCATAAATCCGGATGATTCCTCTGACAAGCCTCTGAGGAGATGTATGACCGTAGTACTCTGGTACTCAAATCAAAAGCAGCCTTAAGAAAATGATTCTTCTAGATCTGGGGCCTCGCGTTAAAAATGCCTTCACCAGGAGTGACTGCAGAGCCGAATGTGTTCCATCCACATGTCATTTCCATTAAGCATTAACATGAAGAGGCAACATTCTTACCAGTTACCAAAATGAGGTGAACTTTTAGCTTTAATGTGATTGCCACCTGCTGGCCAAAAGACAAAAATCTTCCCTCTGCAGCACAGGAAGCTTGGAAGCACAGAAGGACAAACGGAAACAAAGAATTCTTTATCATCAGCAAAGCAAGTTTGGGTGACACCAGGTTAATTTCTAAAGCAGAAGGGAAATAGTATTTAATGTGTCTATTTTTTGCCAGGTACTGCGTTAGGTACTTCATATATACCATTACATTTTTTTTTTTTTGCGGTACGCGGGCCCCTCACTGTTGTGGCCTCTCCCGTTGCAGAGCACAGGCTCCGGACGCGCAGGCTCAGCGGCCGTGGCTCACGGGCCCAGCCGCTCCACGGCATGTGGGATCTTCCCGGACCGGGGCACGAACCCGTGTCCCCTGCATCGGCAGGCGGACTCTCAACCACTGCGCCACCAGGGAGGCCTACCATTACATTTAATCAGCCCCAAACAATGTGACTGGCCTAAATATCAGTAACACCATTTTAACTGGCTTCAGACTCCACAACCAAGAAGTGGCCACGAATTCTAAAGCAGGTCTCACCCAGACCTGGTTCATCATCATCAATGCATACTCTTTCCATTACTCCATGATTCTTCTCAACCATGGTATGTCCGAGTAATCGCACACTGCACAGAAGAGACTGCGGGATTGAGGCTTAGGAGCAGAGCTACAACTCACCAAGGAGAGTCACAAAGCCTTCCTGGTAGTTCCCAAGTTACGCAGAGACAAGTCAGATAAATACTTCATAAATTTGGCAAAAGAGCATCAATGATTAGTCAAAATAAGGGAGAATAAGAATACCATTGACAGCCATCAATAAAAGCAATTTCAGGGGTTCAGAAAAAATAATACATTTTACATTAAAATTTCAAACATTCAGCCCTTCAGCAAAAAAATCTGAAAAAAGGAGGGTTGGGTATTTGTCTTTGGTCCATTTAGGAAACGCTCACCTGCGCGCCCATCTCTTCATGGCCACCAGTGCACGGGGTGCCCGTGTGGCACAGACACAGCCCAGCTCCTGGCCTCAAGGAGCCCACAATCTAGTTGGCCAGATACCAATATAAAAGCAAAAGCTTCAGTACTCAAAGCCCCTTTCTCATCCACCATCTTCTTTTGTCTCTGAGAGGCAATACCATTGAAAAGAACAATGGCTAGTGTTTGAGTGATAACTGCGTACCGGACACTGTTCTAAGTTAGTTAATACACGTAAAGTGCTTAATCTTCATATAATGGTATGAGATAACTGGTCTCTTTAATCTCCCTTTTATCCATCATGCAAGGGTAAACGATTTGCCTAAAACCACACAGATCTCTTAAGTGATTAAACTGGTGGTGTTCAAACCCACGCACTTTGCTCCACAGTTCAGCTATTTAAAGACCAGGCTGTGCAGCCTCTAAGAGAAGTATGATTGTCCTCATTTCAAAGAAGCGCAGGAACAGAAAGGTCAGTTAACTTATCAGATGTTGCACAGTCAAGTAGCCAGAAGTGGAACTTGCTCTCTAACCAGTAGTCCAGTTCTCAACTACCACCATCATGTTGCTTCTGAAAATAACAATGATGATACAACATCAAGCATACAGAATACAACAAGCATAAAGAATATTCATCCGTGTCACCTAAGGAAGTTCAAGGTCAGGTTATTGGGAACAGAACCTGTAGCAGCGATGATTACAGAGGGGGCGTATTCCAAGTGAGGCTGCTTAGAGGCTCTGAGTTACTTCCAGACCCGTCCATCTATGAACTAACTCCTCTTCTGTCTTGGATGCCCAGCCTCCAAGAGAGGCCTGACACAAAGTAACAATTCTGTAGGTGAGGAGAGTGACTAACTAGACATCGCAGCCTCTATGCTCTGAGGAAGCATGTGAACTCCCATTTACAGGATGTACATGGTTTATCAAATTAGAATGATCATCAATTGTCTGGGGCAAATTCAAAGGGCAGTTTTACATTCTGGAGCCAATTGGAAAGATACACGAGTCACAATCCACTCCATACATCCCGTGGAATTAACACCTACACAAAATCATTATCCTCAGATGAAGTGTTACCTAGAAGTTTCAGGAGGAATCACCATTATTATTTAATAAGCACATCTCACATTCATCTAAAACAGCCATAACTGGAAAATTATCCACTAATCAAACAAAATATTGACACTAAGGTAGTGGGAATAATGAGATAGACAGATCTGGAAATTACCCTGTCCAGAATGAGAAAGACACAAAATCATGGCTAATGGTCACCCATGAAGATACCTAAAAAATTTTGACAAATTTTTTTTCTTTGATTCTTTTTACTCCATTTCTCAGGACATTAATACTTGTATGGCTCCATGTTTTCCTTTTTCTTTCTTTTTTTTTTTTTAAACCAGAGCATGATGTGTTTGTTTTCCTTTATTAGGACTATGAAAAGAAGAAAAAGAAAAATGCAAGTGGAGAAAGGAAAAGCATACACTGGGAAATGTAGGTGACTCCACAGAGAATTTTACAAGTGAGTTATAATTTTCATTGTTCTAAAATTTTTCTTTTTTTTGTGGTACGTGGGCCTCTCACTGTTGTGGCCTCTCCTGTTGTGGAGCACAGGCTCTGGACATGCAGGCTCAGAAGCCATGGCTCACGGGCCCAGCTGCTCCGCAACATGTGGGATCTTCCCGGACCAGGGCACGAACCCGTGTCCCCTGCAACGGCAGGCAGACTCTCAACCACTGCGTCACCAGAGAAGCCCTAAAATATTTTATAATCATTGCCAGTAGCTTAAAGACTTAAAGATAGATACATCGTGCTCTGTCCCTGAGCTAAATAATCTGTATTTGTTTTAAGCTCTAATATCACATTTCAAGAAAAATGTGTATCTAGAGAGGATTGGGATGGTATGAAATTCCCGAAATAGACATGAGAAAATGTGGAAGGAAATAGGGATGCTTGTCCTCAGAAGGACAAAAACATCCAGAAAGAGCAGTCATTACGCTGTACACCTTAAACTTCCACAATGCTATACGTCAATTATATCTCAATTAAACAAAAAAATAATAATGGCATTTACCAAATGTGTATTATACACCAGGCATTGTGCTAAATAACTTATGTGCATTATCTCATTTAATCTTTACAACCACCATTTGAGGTAAGTAATATTCTATTTTACAGACAAAGAAACCAGACTGGAAATACTCACCCAAGATTATTAGTTGACAATGGGGAAGGTAAAACCATTCTGCAGGTCTGCCTTACCTTTAAAGCCTAACAGCTTATTCAGTCTGCTACAATGGCCTCAGTGTAAGAGACTACAGACCAGCCTCTACTGTAGAGGCTGGGGTTCTGGCAGCGGTTGGCTGCCACCACCTGAGAATATGATTTTAGGTAAAATATCATCTCAGTGCATCACTCTTCTGTCATCTGCAAAGCAAGAGTTGGGATGACCACTGAATTTTCTTATAGCTCAAATTACATAACTCCAAATATTTGAAAGTTTATTGAACAGAGAATGAATTTTGTGTTGCTCTAGATGACAGAACTAGAATGAATGTGATTACTGAGAGACCGTCTATAATATACGGATTTTTATGGCACTGCTCAAGAATAAAACGGAGATTTACAGAATAAGAGAATATGTGAATGAAAACATAGATCTCAAACTCACTCGTTCAACGTTGAATATATCTACATTTTAGCTGTGTTTTGATATACTACTACTAATGGTAGAGTAGGGCCAAAAGTAGACTCAGAATTCAACTTTTATAATAAAATGAAATTCTAAAATTATACTCTGTGTACCCTCAGTTCTTTCCCCCCGCCTTATATTCAAGGCAGTATCCTTCAAAAGAACTAGTAAAATTCTGAGTCCCCTAAACACTAAAATAATTTTAGTGATTTCAAACAGTTTACACTATAATTTGACAGTGCTAATGAAAAATGTTTTAAAACATCCATAACCAACAAAAAATTTCATGGTAACAATATTAGAATAACCCATTCTCAAATATAAAAGTTTTAAATGGCAAATTGTTTTTCTGTCAAACTAAGATTATGATTTTAAAAAGTTAAAGACACTGATAGAAAATCCATGTTGTAGCCATTCTACTCTAAAATTTAAATCATCACTTCTGTAGAGATGACATACAGTCTTGATTTCTAGTCTCAATTTCTCTCCACTTTAATATGCCAGTCTTGCATTCTGTCTACTGCTGGATATCTATCTCTTTGGGGCATCCCTTCAACATCTTAACTCCATGTGCCAATGCTATCGGTCTGTGAAGATTACAGAAAGGTATCTCAAAGGACTTTACAAGATGACAGCAACAAGAAGTCTGCTGATCCAAAGTAACCTCAGGACAGCAGGACCCTGCCAGTGGGACAAATTTATAATCCTATTAACATATCTAAAGAATGATCAAAGGAGTGAGAGAGGAGAAGCTTGAGCAAAGCAGGTGGAGCTGACAGGTGCATAGGAAATGGCAGTTTCTATCCAAATGATATTCACGGGGCCTAGAGCCTTACCAACTGACCGCGGAGGTCGGCTAGACCTCATCACACAGAGAGACAGCCCGAGCCTAATGCTTCTAGCACCCCTTGTTTTTGCTGACGAACCTTTTCGCATGGCTTCACGTGTTGGTCTGCCCAGGAGATACTGTGTTAATCAGACTTTCAAGAATTTCCTATTTCTGTGTCACTGATCCCTAATAACATGCCAGTTAAATGGTTTCTGAGTTGACTTTACAGAATATGAATTGATCATGTCTACTAAAAACTCCAGTTCCTGTAACAAGTCAAATATAATACACAAGAAGAAAAATATACTCAACTGAAATGTGTTCACAAGTGAACCAGAAGACATACAAGAATATCCGTAGACATAATTTGTATGGGTAAAAATTGAAAACAGCCCTAACTTCTATTTATAGTAGAGTGGATAAATTATGTTTCTCCATAAAATGGAACACTATACATCAATGAAAATGAATAAACTACACTTATTTGAACAATGTGGATGAATCTGGTGAGCATAAATTATAAGCAAAAAAAATGCTAGGCAGTACAGAATACATATTGCATCTTTACATTCATAGAAAGTTCAGAAGAAAAGGTAAAACTGTACCATGGTTTTAAAGATGTGTGCTTAGATGGCAGTTCTACCCAAAAAAAAGCAATGAATTGGTTATCATGTAAGTTTAGCAAGTAGTGGGTGGTGAGTGAGAAGGAAAGGGCTCAGGGTTTCTGGGGGCCGGCAGTATCCTATTTATTAACCATGGTAGTGGTTACTTGAATGTTTGCATTGTGATAAATCACAGAGGAATAGATTTTTGTTTTGTATATTTTTCTGGGTCACGGACATGCATATCTTCAACTTGGATAATGTCAAACAAACAGTTCACCAAAGGTCTTCTACCTCTACCTTCTCTCAGCAGTATAGGTGAGATCCCACTGTTCCACACTACTGTCAACACTTGGTATGGTCAGTCATCTGGACTCTGCTAGGTGAAAAAAACTTTTAAAATCATAGAGTTTTATCAAATATAGACAACCAAATAATATTTCTCCTTTTTTCTGTTAATGTAGTAAGTTATAGTGATTGACTGTCTTTAAATGGTAAACCAATGTTACATCTCTAGAGTAAGCCCAACTTGATTGTTACACATTATCCTTTTCATATGTTGCCAGACTTGGTGTGCTAGCATTTTTGTCAAGGACGTTTGTATCGAGTGTCATAAATCAGATAAGAATGTATGCGGTGGTGGGTAGAAGAACGTCCTCCTCCTAAAAAGTCTGTGTCCTAATCCTTGGAATCTGGGAATATGTTACATTACACGGCAAAGGGAAATTAAGGCTGCAGATGGAATTAAACTTGCTAATCAGCTGCCCTTCAAATACGGAGAATATCCTTGATTATCTAGGTAGGCCCACTGGAACCACAAAGGTCCTTAACAGTGGAAGAAGGAGGCATAAGAGGAGGTCAGAATGACACAGTGGATAACGATTCTATTGCTGTTGTTGACTGGCTTTGGAGCAGCAGGAACAGGGCCAAGAGCTAAGGAATGCTGACAGCCTCTAGAAGCTGGAAAAGACAGTTTCTCCCCTAGAGCTCGGGAAAGCAACGTAGCCACTAACACATTGATTGTAAGCTAGTGAGACCTGTAATGGATTTCTAACCTACAGAACTGTAAGATAATAAATCTGTATTGTTTTAAGCCACTAAACTCATTGTAATTTGTTACAGTCACAGTAGAAAACTATCACATGTGCTTAGGTGACAATTCTACAAAGAAAAGCAAAGAAATTATCATATCAATTTCTTAATAAACTTCTCAGCATTTGATATCAAGGTAATTCTGATCTAATAAAAAATGTCAAGTGTTCCCTCCTTTTCTACTGTCTCAAGAGTTAAGAAAAAAAAATTACACGAGAATTTTTCTAAGTGTTTTGTAGAATTCATCAATGAAGCTATCTGGGCTAAAGGTATACTTTGTGTAAAGGTTTTAGTAGCAAATTCAACTTATTTAATAATTATAGGATGATGACATCATGTAATAATTATAGGATGATCCTATTTCTTTTGTGAAGTTACATTTACTAGGAATATGTTAATTTCAACTAAATTTTCAAATTTGTATAATTTTCAATTTGTATAATGTTATTCATGATATCCCCTTATATTTATAATACCTTTAAGATTTATAGTTATGTCATGTTTTCTTTGATATTGATTACTTGTGCCTTCTCTTTTCTTAATCTTAGACTCACCAAGAGGTTATCCATTTCATTTGTCCTTTAAAGAATCTGCTTTAGGATATATGATTGTTCTTTATTGTATTTTTATATTTTATGTCATTAATTTCTGTTATCCCCTTTTTTCTTCTATGCTTTTAGGCTAAATTTGCTAGTCTTTTTCCAGTATCTCACATGGGATGCTTAGCTCATTGAAATTCAGACTTTCTTCTATTCTAACATATGCATACCAAGCCATACGTTGCCTTCTAAACAGGCCTTAGGTTTAACTGCATCTCACAAATAGTAATATGCAGTATTTTTATTATTATTCAGTACAAAGTATTACCTGATTTTAGATTAGATCCAAGAATTAGAAGTGTATTTATTTCCAACCATAGGGATTTTTCTAGTTTTTTTTGAATTTTATTTTATTTTTTTTATACAGCAGGTTCTTATTAGTCATCCATTTTATACCCATCAGTGCATACATGTCAAACCCAATCTCCCAATTCATCCCACCACCACCCCCACCTGCCGCTGCTTTCCCCCCTTGTGTCCATACGTTTGTTCTCTACATCTGTGTCTCAATTTCTGCCCTGCAAACCGGTTCATCTGTACCAGTTTTCTAGGTTCCACATACCTGCGTTAATATGTGATATTTGTTTTTCTCTTTCTGACTTACTTCACTCTGTATGACAGTCTCTCTAGGTCCATCCACATCTCTACAAATGACCCAATTCCGTTCCTTTTTATGGCTGAGTAATATTCCATTGTATATATGTACCACAACTTCTTTACCCATTTGTCTGTTGATGGGCATTTAGGTTACTTCCATGACCTGGCTATTGTAAATAGTGCTGCAATGAACACTGGGGTGCATGTATCTTTTTGAATTGTGGTTCTCTCTGGGTATATGCCCAGTAGTGGGATTGCTAGATCATATGGTAATTCTATTTTTAGTTTTTTAAGGAACCTCCATACTGTTCTCCATAGTGGCTATATCAATTTATATTCCCACCAACAGTGTAGGAGGATACCCTTTTTTGTTGTTAATTTCTAGCTTATTTGAATCGTGATCAGAGAACTTACTCTGTAGGATTTCAATCCTCTGAAATCTGTTGGAACGTCTCCTTTATCCAGTATATAGTCAGTTTTAACAAATGTTTTGCATATGCTGAGAAGAAGGTGTATGCTGTTGTTGCTGGGCACCATATATGCTTGTTCAGGCAGGGTTGCTAATCATGCTGTCCAAAGTCTCTACATTTTTACTCGGTTTTCTGGTTTGTTTTTTCTCTCTC
Organism: Neophocaena asiaeorientalis asiaeorientalis; assembly: GCF_003031525.2. Lineage (NCBI taxonomy): Eukaryota > Metazoa > Chordata > Mammalia > Artiodactyla > Phocoenidae > Neophocaena > Neophocaena asiaeorientalis. Next base: position 6,785,637 of record NW_020174698.1, on the reverse strand, counting down.
TGCTTATTCTATTAGTTACCCAGAGAGATACGTTAAAATCTCCCACAATGGTTGTAGATTTGTGCATTTCTCCTTGTAACCCTGTAAATTTTACATGGTAGTTATCCCTTATTGCAAATTAATGAACTGGCATTCTGATCTTTACTTCAGTCTTCCATGAGTGTCATTTAGAATAAATTAGGCTCTGAAAGTACAATGGCCTCTAAGTACCCACAAGGAATGGTCTCTGAATCAGAGGTCCTCAAACTTTGTACCCTTGAACCCCTCTGTCAGTATGATGAAATCTCTGGATACTATCTCAGAATCATCTTTTTAAATACATAAAATAAACAGGATAACAAATGAAATCAATCCCTTTAAAAGATCATTATCAAAATGTTAAAAACAATTGTGATATTGTAACAATTGTTTCTTTACCAGTACATTCAATAACAAGATCTAATGATGGTTCTTACAATCTCCATAATTTAAAAGTAATGATAAGCACAAAAAACTTTAAGATATTTGCAACAGTTATGTGATATGAAAATACCTGCCATATCTACTGGTGACAAAATAACAGGTTCTACTAACACTACTATAATTTATTACTTCCATTCTTAATTAAAAGAATCATTCGGACTTCCCTGGTGGCACAGTGGTTAAGAATCTGCCTGCCAATTCAGGAGACACGGGTTCGAGCCCTGGTCCGGGAAGATCCCACATGCCGCGGAGCAACTAAACCCGTGTGCCACAACTGAGCTTAGTTACTGAGCCTGTGCTCTGGAGCCCGCAAGCCACAACTACTGAGCCTGTACGCCACAACTACTGAAGCCCGCGTGCCTAGAGCCCATGCTCCGCAACGAGAAGCCACTGCGATGACAAGCCCGCGCACCACAACGAAAAGTAGCCCCTGCTCACCGCAACTAGAGAAAGCCCCTGCGCAGCAACAAAGACCCAACACAGCCAAAAATAAAAAATATAAATAAATTTTTAAAAAATCATTCAATTTCAGTGAGACATTAGTGAAAATAAATTTGTAATTTTTTCTGTCCATGTTCACAGACACACTGAATTCCATCCATTAAAGGGTTCAGGTTTCTGGGCCATATGCTAAGATAGTCCAATCAGAGATCAACCTTTTGGAAGGTGCTATGATGCTGTTCTCACCTCTAGCTCACTAACTCCTGTTTACTCAATTCTTATTCTTATGATTTCTTCTCCCCCCCCACTCTTGCTCTTTCTCACTTTATTTTATAATAAAAACAAATAATTTTCTCCCTATTCCCCATTTTCCCCCAACTTCACTATCTTAGTAAATGATATAACCATTTTCTTAAGAAATATGACTGTTTCCTTCTCTAAATCCTTAACGGAATATGTTTCTTTTATTGAATTTATCATGCATTTTACATTATGGATGTTTGGTATACTAGCCTTATCTATACTAGACAATAAATTTGTATAAAGTTTTCATGCAGTATGAAAATACTTTCTCAAAAAATATTTGTTGAAATTATATAATTCACTTCGTATCCAAAAAACCTTACCCTCTAAAACTACATTCCTCCTTGATAAATCAGCTGAATGAAAAAAATTTTTCCTCTGAGATTTCCTTTTGATTGTCTTTTTTCTTTCTTGAATAATCTAAATCTAGATGAGACCCTCATTTTATTTATATCAGTCGAAACCTGGAAACCATCCAAATGCCCAGTTACAGAAAAATGGACAAACTGTGGTATTTCCATATGATGAACAGTAAAAAAAAAAAAAATTAGCTATTGATACATGAAACAATACAGGTGAATCTCAAAAGCAACATATACTAGCCAGATACAAAAAAAGCCAGATACAGAAAACAAGCCAGACACAAAAGCATACATGTATTCCATTTTACATAAAGTTTAATAATAGACAAAAATAATATATGGTGATAGAAGTCAGAATAGTGGCGATTTGGGACCAGGATCTGAAAAAGGCACAGGAGAACTTTCTGGGATGATGGGTATATACTTTACCTTGATCCCGATTGATGGGTACACAGGTGTATGTATACATGTGTACACGTTCATCAAGCTGTGCACTTAACACATTTACATTTTGCCATAGATAAATTATGCCTTAAAAAGTTAGAAAAAAAACCTGCAGCATTTTCGTAAGAAAGTCTACCATCAGGTACTGAAGATAAAGCAGTAAATAAAACACTGTGTGATAAAGAGTAAAATGAATAACATACTGTGATTGCAAACTTCTTTTGACCAAAGGGAAATATTATGACGAGTGACATAATCTGAATGGCAACCGTGCAGAAACACTCCTTGTTGACTTCTAGTTTTTATTACAGCTTAATGTGTATTAATACACATGCAGTAACTGTTCATTGTAGAAAATGTAGAATTTCCAAATAAGCACAAAAAAATTAATTATCCATAATCCAACCACAGAGAACATTTTCTTTTTATATTGGCTAAATAACTTATTTGTTCTACTATTGAGCTGTATCCAACTTAACAAGGAGTTTCTAAGCATAAATTCTAGGATCACTTTAACATAGAAAATATTGCACTCTAATCAATTCATCTTTCATTAAAAAACAAAATGAACAATAAAACAAGAAACTCAACTGAGACACATTTTTTTGATAACTTTTTTCGAGAAATAAAGGGAATATGGATCTGTGCAACAATTACAAAGTACATTTCAATCACATTGAAAAATACAACTAAGTCTGATGGGGGTGTTTAGCCTTGAGCATCCCTGATTTTAGTCACTGGTTTTTGGAAACAGTCAATACATAAAGGATCCATAGCCTTACAGAGAAAGTAGGGTGGAAACAGATTCAGTCTAAATAATGAAGTGTTCTAATGGGTCCCCAAGGACTACAGCAGCATTTCCCAATGAAGGGTCGGAAAGAGGTCAGTTGTTCTATGGTCTGTGTATTTAGGAAACAGGCCATGCCATTTCTTACCCCAGGAAAATCAGAATTCACATAGTAAAGTAATGCTCTAAGTCCTAAAATGGAAAACAAAAACCTGTTTTTACTGAACATTTCCCAAACTGATTTGGCTACCTAAGCCCCTCTCCTTCTACTCCCAACTCAAGTAACAACTAAGAACATCTCAAACTAAGACCACTCTTTGGAAACACCAGCAGATCAGCTGATCAGCGCCCTTCATGGCGGTCCCCATCAGCCCTCTAATCCTACCTCTATGTTCTGCCACAGACACACCTGTCTGCCACCACAGCAAGCCCACTGCCATCCCCGTAGATGCCCTGGTGGCTCACGGGCTCCATGCCGTGGCACACGCTGTTTCCTCAGCATAAATACCCTGCTGTCCTTGGCCTCCCTAGCTGGTCAGTGCCTACTCATCCTTTACGTTAGAGTAAAACCTGCTCTGCTGGGGAAGCTTGAGCAAACCTGCCTCTAGGGCTTCCATTTACATTCCAATCTTCTCCATTCTAGACATTTCTTCAATATATTATGATTGTCTTCTTCTGTGACTCCCTACACACAGGTCTAAGTGAGATCTCTGGAGGGTAGGACTTTTTCCTTTTGGTCTTGCACTAAGGTAGACTGGCAGATGGGAGATTCTTAACAAATAATGGTTAAATGAATGAATAAGTAATATAAGCACTTCTCAGGGAGGTGAGCCAAAACGGAATAGCCGTTAAATTAAGATACCCATTTTCTTATTTTATCCACAAATCTATGGTATTAGAATTCTTACTAAAAGTGTATTTCTGAATGACCCCAGATTTCCCCATTTGTTACCAGGTGAAAAAGCAAATGGACTTAATGCCCCTGAATTGTACACTTAAAAATGTTTAAAATGATAAATTTTATATTATGTATATTTTGCCACAATTTTTAAAAAGCAAATGGAAACAAGAAACATTTCGAAGGTTTTTTGTTTTTTTCTGCTTGCTGGGGGGTGGGGGGAAGCACAGTAGAGTAATACAATACCTACAATCGTTTTTAACCAATTTCTTTGAACAGACCAGCAATTTTAAAATGTGCTGAGCTGAAACTGAAAACAAAACTGAGCGTAAAAAAAAGTAAACAAGTGAAAAAAGTTATAAAAGACACCTGTTTCTATTATGAAATTGAAACACAAAGAGCCCCTTAATTACAGATAATAGAGAAGCATTGCTGCAAATTACATCCCCATTAGTACCACTTAAATTGCAAGGGACAGCTTACAGCTCACAAGTGACTATAAAGTTAGTTAACTGGTTTTACAATAAAACACATTCTCATACCACATAAGAACCGTCTGTGAGAGAGATTTTTATGTAGCTCATAAGCCTGTTCCTAAAGATATCCCAGTAGAGGGGTTCCTAGTAGATTTTGATCCATGAGAGATGCTTGTAACAACAGATCCCTAAGGCGTTTACTCCTCATAAATTTTCTTCAAAGGGGACAACATTTCTGGTTTGTTTTAGAATAATCTGTAGTCGTAACTTTATAGGCAAGCTGCTTCTTTATTCTAGATCCTCAATCAAAAGCTCTGGTATTTATAAGATATGCCGAAAAACCAATTACATTTAAACTTGATCTATCATTCACATGACTTATCAATACATGGACCAGTACATTCCGGTACTTTTATCTTTGTCACCCTTAAAATTAAAGCATTTTTTTAACTGGCTTAACTAAGATTTTCCAGGTTTCTCTTGTAAGTAAGGCAGCATGTAACTATGATGAAAAATGATCAAAGAAGAAGAAATTAATACCTAAAACAGAAAAGATACTTTCCTAGAAACAGGTACAGCATAGCAGGTAAACAGCATTAATAACAACTTTGTAAAACAAACACAAAAAAATCCTCCTACAATTTTCTCTGTTCATATCTTACAGCTATTGTTTTTGTTAATCAAATGTGAAAAAGATAAAGAAAAAAGTGTTATCCATTTACTATCATGATTTGGCAGGAGACAATAAATGTAGTCTTTTCTATCACTTATTTTTATTGAAACTAAGGCCAGGAATTTTTGTACTTTTAAACTTTACCCCACGATCTGTTATAGGCTACACCGAGTTAATGGATCTATTTTTTCCCCTTACTTTTTGTAGACAGATAATCCAGGATCATAAATTAGAAGCCAGTTCATCTAGCATGAGCGAGTGGGGCTGAGCAGCCATCAGCTGCTTCCTCTTTATCCCACTGAGCAATTACTAAACAGTCGAGCTACAGAGACATTAACGGACATCAACACACCTCTCACTTCCGTTTCTCGCTTCCTTTTCCTGTAAAGATTTGGACCAAATAGATAAATTCTGCTGGTACCTAAATGACTAAGGAGAGGAGTATAGAGTAAAATCTATTTAAACAATTCTGCATGATTTGCCATGCCCTTTCATTATGAGGGCATAATTTTCTCCAAATGAATAAAGTACCAAATGCCGTTATTTCGCTGCTACTTGATTTACTACTAAGGCCGAGTGTTTAGATTCTGACAAAAGGGACTCAGTAAAATGATCTTCTAGCTTCCTCCCTGTGCAGTTTTCTTTGCCTGGGTCCATGACTGTCCCTCCACAGGATTCTAAACTCGAATTTCTGACTCATCCTTCTGTTGATTTCTTGGAGTTGACAGTGTCCCTGCCTGTCCCTCACAACTTAGCCCAATTCCCCCAAACTTCACTTCTGACAGGCCAGGTTTAGATACCAACCAGCCTACCTTCTAGCTGACCCAATTCCAGACACTGGCACCCCTGGCCTGCCACTTTAATTGTAATTTCTAGACTGGATAATCCACAAAATAATGGGTATGAAGTTACTTTGCAGTAATTCTTCAAGCTATTCAGGGAGGTAGGAGAAGAGACTCATGTGCCATAGCCAAAGACTCAGACTAGATCATAAGGACTCTGATTCAGTGAGTGACATATACCAAGGGAAAGATTAGATCTTATTAGCAAATTATGAAACATGCAAGAGATTCAACAGAACTATAATACATGATCCACTGAATAAGGTTTATCATCAAAACATAACTGAAGAGAAATTGGTTACTGGTATCAGATCATTATACATTATTTAAAGAACACTGTATATTATTTAAAGTATGCGAAAACAGTAAATAGAGTGTGTTTGGTCGTTCTCAACAAATCTTGTTCATATAATCACAAATTTAAAAGAACCTCTGGATAATACCACAGGGGTGAGGGTTAGGGGGGAGACACAGAATAGCATGTATGGTCTCTTGTCACTTCAGCAAAAGCCAAACATGTTGGGAGAATAGGAGTTCTCCCAGGTCTATGTAAAACCCACTGGTAGAAGCAGAATGTTTGAAACTTGTAGGCTTCTGTCTGTGCTGATGGAGCTCTTCTCTCACCATTTGAATGATATATGTTTACTAAGAATAAGGAAGCTATTCAGGCTAATTGGACCTATTATATTAAGTAATTTAACTATATATTATTCAAACTGACAAAATATGAGTTCAAAAATAATTGTTTCTATGAGAACTAAGCTGAAAGTCTTGGGAATCTTTTATAAAGGCAAATTGCCAAGAAAAATGCTGTTGAATTGGGTGCAAGTGAGGTAACTATAAAAAATTAAAGAGAAATGTATAAAAATCTAGCATTCTATACTCACGTGTGGAGAGGTTTTAAGCTCTAGGATTACAAGATTTTTATTCTTTTTATAAAACAACACACTTCAAAATACATTATGCCCATTATGTTCCTATATGATTAGATGAGCATGAAGACAGATATGGAAAGGTACACAGCAGGCTGTAAATATGGGTTTCCTGTTTTTGTATTATTTTGTTTCAAAAGCAGTTACGGCTTGGGGGAGAGGTGAGGGGAAAAAAGATTGTCCATGAGAAAAAAGTTACACAACAAGTAACATCAGATATAAAGAGAATCGTGAAAGGATGGTCATTCAAATAGTAATGGTGGTTATCTTGAAACAATTTTAGCTTTCATACATTTCTTTATGTTTGAATATTTTACGATGAGCAGTATTTTACATAATCACAAGATAAATGAAACTAGTTTTTTCATGTTGGATTTTTTTACTCTTAAAATAAGAGAGAAAAGAGACCATGGGACTAATTTTAGGGAAAAATCAATGACTAGACATTGCATGAAAATGACTTTTGATCCTTGATGACCTGCTTTTACACAAGAGGGGAGTGACTGCTCCACCCAATTTCTATAACCAAAAGTTTCATTCTTCAGGGAGTCAAAGGATCTGCTGTTTTCAAACCTCATACTCTCAGCAACACTTGGCCTTATTTCCATACTTTCTTCTCCATCTTTGTCTGCACTGTTTTAATAGAAAATTAGCATCACCTTTTATGTATCTACGTCCCGTAGACCTACTTGTAACTCCTAGTCAGCCTGCCTACTGGTGGATTTTCAATATTTAACTCTGGGCCAGTGCTTCATTCAAGCAATGCATGTCACAGGTTATGGCTTATTTGTAAGGGCAACACATTAGCCTTTGGCTTCCCAATAGATAGGGGACATCAGATGGGAAGGTGTTAATTGCAAGGGTTAGGGGACTTTAAGTTCCAATGATATAGTCCCAAATATACAAGGGGAAAAAGTCCTAAAGAAATCTTGATTTTTTAAGAACGTCTGCTTTACTTAAGGGAAAATTTCATAGGGAACAAATTCTTGAAAAAGAAATGATAACTTTGCTACAGCGCAAACTAAAAATTCAACAAGATCTGGGACCTGAAAGAATCCAGCTCTTCTTACTATGTTCCAGCAATTCTTTGGAGATCTTGAGAAGTGAACATTCACATATTCTTGAACACTTTTTTCTAACATTTTCCCTTTTCCAAAAAAGCTCATTCCTTAGACTTCAGTACTGCTTTTAAAAAAAAAGGCCATCCTCTACACAGTCTATTTTCTTCTCTACTAATTCAATTATTCATTAGACAGGTTTACATTTATGGTGTGCATCAGGTACTCTACCTAATGCTAACTCATACATAGGGGCAATTCAGGCTCACAGAAGTTACCAAACATGTGGGTATTTCTATATGGAGAGTATGTGGTAAAACTGGAATTGAGACACATCTGGAACCTCCTGGATTCCAGGTGAGAGCAGGTACAATGTGTCCAAGACAGGGACATGAATCCTCCAATCCTCCATTTTTGCTAATTGCTTAATTAATGAAAATCTACCTTTAGGGTAGATTCCATAAGATGAGGTTTACTTTGCAGTGGTTCCATCACCTTGGTTGGGATCTAGAGCTGTTTGTCTATAAATTTCCCCAGGATGATTTGAGAGATAAAAATAGAGTATTCTCACGCTATTGCAGACTGACACCAATTTACCAGGTCCACTGCAAAAACTCATCCATCCACTCTGAGTTAAAAACATGGTGACTAAGAAGAAACCTTCCTCATGTGGTCCTATAGTTCATACCAGACTATAACGGACGCTGTTTCCCATTTCATTAAAAGTTGCCTGGAGGTAGAAATCGGAGTGCATCTCAGCACTGCTGCCTTTGGCTTATGCTAGAGTCCTGACACTGAACCTGCCTGTCTCACTTCATGGCTGTCCTCATCCTGTCTTAATAATTCATTTGGTTTTACTTTCACTTACAAACACACATACCACACCAATGTATCACTAGAAGTTATTACTCTATTTAATATTAATGTCAACATCAAGTATTCTAAGTCTAAAAATGCAATTATTTCTCACGAGGAAGAAAATATGGTTAATTCCATACATCGTTTCTCCTGAAAGTAATAATTAGATTACTCAGATGCTATACACACTGTAATGCACAAAACCAGACCTTTAAGTCTTACGGTTTTGAAAGCAGCAATCAAACACGAAAATCATCTAGTTCAGCAGGATTAAAGAGTTTGCAGATCATCTGCTTTCCATTTTTCTTCTCTGTATCCAGTTACTGCAAAGACAGTCAATATAGTGTGGAAGGGGAATTATCAACTTTGGTGTCAGGAATCCCAGGTTCTCCTTCTGGCTCTAACACTAACCTGTCATGTGACCATAAACAAATGCCTAACTTCTCTGGTCTTAGTTTCCTTATATGTGAAAAGAAAAGAAAGATGAACAAATAACTGCTAAGACCTCTCCTAGTCCAATCCCCTCTCATTCTAGTTTCCATTTTGGACCCACTTTTGACGATGCTGCTCTACTTAAAACGTTTACTGGGATTAAGTGTGAATTTTTGTTGTCATTGTCTAGCACTCCCATTAGAAAAAGAAGATCACATTGTTATAAGACTGAGCAAACAACTGCTCTCATTTGTCCCTGGTTTTATTGAGATAGAACCGACGTACAACATTGTATTCGTTTATGGTATACAACATAATGAATTGATACACGTATATACAGTAAATGATCACAATAAGTTAACATCCACTGCCTCACATAGTTACAATTTTTTTCTTAAGATGAGAACTTTTAAGATCTACTCCCCTAGCAACTTTAAAATATACAACACAGTACTATTAAGTATAGCCACCACGTTACATCTCTAGGGCTTACTTATACCGGGAAGTTAGTACGGTTTGACCCCCTTCACCCATTTCCCTCACCTCCAGCAACCACAAATCTGCTCTGTTTCTATGAGTCCCATCTTTTTCAGATTCCACATAAAAGTGAGATCATACAGACGCCATAAAGAACTGAGGAAGCAGGAGAGATGGAGTACTACCAACTTCTCTGTGAAATGAAATTTGTGGTTGTTTGACACTGTTGACAAAGGATGTTATTAGACTGTTCAGAATTACAAATGAGGTTAGCAGGACTGTTAGATATTAAGCAGATTCTATTCCACAATAATTAACAAGGATAGAAGACTACACATGCTAAATCATGTCAGAAATTTCCTTCGGCTCTTTCAGCCATGCCAGGAAGAATCTGAGTCACTTTTATTGCTTATCCTATTCCTGTGCCCCTGAAGGGGAAGGAGAGCGGGAGGGAGAGCGTTTAGTCATCTGCAATTAATTACTCATTGAATTTGCTAAACCATAATCATTTTTCCTTTTGAGCTTTCATCTAAGTATCTCTAAGAACTTCTGAATATTAATTATAACAACACTGCCCTGAAATAATTTGGGGCTTTGATTAAAATCGCATGGCCTACTTTTGATTACTCTCTTCAAGTGTGGAGTCTAAAAAAATCCTAGAAGGTTAGAGCTTAGAAAGATGTTAAGCACATCAAACCCCACACCTCACCTTTTACTGATGAAGTTCTGAGACTACAGAGGTTAAGAGACTTGCATGATTTCACCTAGCTAATCTCAAAGCAGATTTAGCATACAATGAACCACATCCTGTTCTCCGAGGCCCCCCTTGAGCTTGTGCCAAAATAACATGTTTCATGATAATCTTCCACCCATTCACCCCCTAAGTTACTAAAAAACTTTAATTTATGGATAACTTTCTCAGACACAAGACCAGCATGTTGGTGGGCATGGCTCTGCTGCCATATCATGGGTGATCTGGGAGCCTAAGTAAAATATGTTTTCCTTCCTGAGATTTTTTTATGTTTATGTCATCCTCTCAAAATTAAGGTAATCAAGGTTAGGTTAATCACTAATACATGAGAGTTGCATACAATTTTGGAGTTGAATAAAATGAACGGTGTGGGCTTCCCTGCTGGCGCAGTGGTTAAGAATCCGCCTGCCAATGTAGGGGACAGGGTTTGAACCCTGATTCGGGAAGATCCCACATGCCGCAGAGCAACTAAGCCCGCGACCCACAACTACTGAAGCCTGCACACCCTAGAGCCCGTGCTCCTCAACAAGAGAGGCCACTGCAATGAGAGGCCCGCGCACCACCGCAATGAAGAGTAGCCCCCACTTGCCACAGCTAGAGAAAGCCTGCACTCAGCAACAAAGACCCAACACAGGCAAAAATAAATATAATAAATGAATAATAGGGCTTCCCTGGTGGTGCAGTGGTTGAGAGTCCGCCTGCCGATGCAGGGGACACGGGTTCGTGCCCCGGTCCGGGAGGATCCCACATGCCGCAGAGCGGCTGGGCCTGTGGGCCATGGCCGCTGAGCCTGCGCGTCCGGAGCCTGTGCTCCGCAACGGGAGAGGCCGCAGCAGCAAGAGGCCCGCGTACCGCAAAAAAATAAATAAATAAATGAATAATAAATCTTTCATTTAAAATAAATAAAATAAAATGAACTGTGCTCAAATCCAAGAAAGCAGCCCCTAAACATCAAAAGGAAGTTCACTTTATCTGGCTAGTAACATTAGAACCTGAGTTCAAGCATCACGTTTCCTGCAAGGGATCACAATCATGGGTGAAAGAGCTTTTAAGTGACCCATGGTGCCTAAGCTTCTCTGCGAAACAGCGGGCCTGTGCTGGGGGTGGTGGTGAAGACACTGGAGTATGACTGAGAAAGACGAGAACGTGGAGAGGATATCTAAAGAATATTTCAATTAATTCACAATATGGCATAAGTCTGGCTCTCATGCCACACTTTTCTCAAGGGAAGACCATACTAACACGTTTAGATGGTATATTAGCAGCATGCAATAATTACATCATAAGTTCCCAAGCAGAGGCAGTCTATCGCAAGGACTTTCTTTGCTACCAGTTACCATAGGCTATTTTAAGTTAGAAACTGAATAGCAACACTGAATACTGTAGAAATGCACTTTGCTTAGTAATACTTGAGTTGTTACAATATTTGATCATCCATTTGGTTGTTACAGAAAAATTCTTAACTGTAATTGATGGCTGTTGCTGTAGTAGTATATTGCCTATATTTCTACCTCTACTAATGGGCTTTATGTGCTAGATTTTAATATCTTTGAGCCTGGGCAAGTGCACAAGTCTTTTTAAAAGAAACATGGTTTACTTGCACAAAACTGATCGGTTTTGAGAGATCGTAAATGCCCTTGAAGTGTGAGTGTGAAACAAATGGTGAGAATTTGAATTGGTCCCTCTTATTGCAGTATTGAAATTAAGTCTACTTAATTTATCAAGTCATGTTCATGCCCTGATTTTATATACTTGTATCTATCATTTTTTATATATATAAATTTATTATTTTATTTATTTAGTTTTGGCTGCGTTGGGTCTTCCTTGCTGCGCACGGGCTTTCTCTAGTTGCGGTGAGCGGGGGCTATTCTTGGTTGCGGTGACTCCTCTTGTTGTGGAGCAAGGGCTCTAGGCGCACTGGCTTCAGTAGTTGTGGTACGCAGGCTCAGTAGTTGTGGCTTGCAGGCTCTAGAGCGCAGGCTCAGTAGTTGTGGTGCATGGGCTTAGTTGCTCCACATCACATGGGATCTTCCCGGACCAGGGATCGAACTCATGTCCCCTGCATTGGCAGGCGGATCCTTAACCACTGTGCCACCAGGGAAGCGCAAAGTTGGACCTTAAGCATCAGACAGACCAGGCTCCTCCCATCAGTAGCCACAAGACCCTGGGCTTATTACCTTACCCCCTTAAGCCTCAGTCTTTTCATCCCCAAAGTGAGGATAATAAATGAATCCCCCCTCAAAGAACAGTTGGGAAAATTAAATGAGATAATACAAATAAACAGCAGCAAATGTTAAGCACACAGTAAGCACTCAATCAATTAACTCTTAAGCTTGCTTCAAAACAACTGACCTGTCTTTACATCAGCTGGTTAGCTCTTAATGGTTTATGCAGTTGTGAAGAGCAAAGATGCTCATGAGGCATTTCCTTAAGGATGCTATTTTCTTCTCTCCTGGAAAGCTGTTTTTAAAAATTAACACAGGCTAGTGTGTCGCTTTCAATTTCTTTTTTTTAATTTGAAAGTACTGGGCTTAAACTAACACATCTATCCACCACTATTTTTTTTTCAGAGACATTCAGAAAATGATGTGAAATTATATTGACCTGGGTTGCATTAGAGCTTCTCATCTGAATACTGAATCCTTTGCCTCCACCCTTGTAGTTTCTTTCTTTTGTTTTCTACCTTTTGCTTTACTCTGTCTCACTAGGCTCTGTAACTCCTCAAAGAAGTCACAATGACCAGAAAAAGAAATTTTCAAAAAAAGATTATGAGTAATAGTTGAAAACAAATAAATTGACTTAATAGAGCCCAAAGTATGGAAGTTTCACGACCTAAAAACAAATACCTCTAGAGAAAAAATGTGTACCGTTTTTGACAATTTTCTTTGTGTCTTGCATAATGTCACAAGCCTGCATTCCTGGTAACATACATTGCAATGTCCAAGAAAGCATAAAAATTCATTTTATAGAGCTCATAGGAATATTCCTTGACTGTATCATCTCTTTCAGATATTCAATTTCCTTTAATTTGCTATGGTAGGGCCAGAATTACTTTATAGAAATAATGCCAGGAGATCTGTTTGGTTAATGTTCTGCCGAAAATAAAGAATTGGTTTTCTGCTTAGATTTATCAAAGTTCTACTCCAAATTGTAGACAAGGTAGAGTGTTATATTGGCAGAATATCAGGTCAGGTGCTCCTTACATTAGGTATCGGTAGACTGAAATCATCAATGATTCACTTCAGAAAATAAATTCTGCTCTATTTCAAAATAAGGATTACATGCATCCTATAAATGGCTCCCAACTCTTTTGTTCTCATGCGCCGTCTAGTGTTACTTAAGGGAATATTAAGCTAAATTCTCATCCTGGCTGGGAAGATGAAAGGCTTACTCTGGAAAGAGATCATCTAGTCCAAAGCCCTGCCCTCATTTTTCATATGAAGCCGACTCGTTGCTTTCTGGAGGTAACACAGATAATTACTGAATATCCTTAGATATGGGATTATATATTATTCTGGGAGAGTGGGGGACATTCTCCATAACACCCTGTTGACTTACTCTATTTACTGTTCATAATCATCGTCATTTACTAACAGTTTCAGGGACATAGAACTGAGGTATACACAATATTCATCATGGAAACTTAAGTATTACGGTGGCTTTGGAGTGAGACAAATAGCTGTGATTTGGAGAAAATTACATACTTCACTCAGACTCTGTTTCATCACCTGTAAAATGGACATCATCACATGTATCGTCATCATATCTATCTCAGGGGGCTGTTACGGATTTAAAAAAAAAGAAATATGTAAAGTCCCTATTAGAGTTTATGATCCGTGTAAACAGTCAATTAATGGCAGCCACTTTTAACATTGTATGAGTATCCCCACAGAATGGAGTTCTCAGAAGTCAATACTTGGTTGGATAAGAACCCACCTGGGCAAATCAAACACAGATTTGTACAATAACTGGAGTACCCTCGCTTTCTCCTTACGAGCAATCCTCCTCCTGCGATGTGCTCACAGTGTGATGGGTGAGAGTAGTGACTCTAGTGCCAATAGGTGGGGCTCAAACCCCAGCTTCTCCACACAGAGCCCAGTGACCCCAGACTTCCCGATTGACTTCTCTGTGGTGAAGTTTCAACATCTGTCACATAGGGATCGTGATAATTACCTGTCTCATTGGGGCTTTTTTGTGGGGATTAAATATGTTGATATATGTACCTGGCACATGGCAAATGCTATATAATTTATGTTATTTAAGTATTAGCTGTAATTTAAAGCAAAAGTCAACCACTTGGCCTAAGTACTGATAACACTTGTAGATCTACTAACTGATATTCAAATAAACCTAAATTTTCAAGAAAAAGATCGCTACAATATAACAGCTGATTTCCCTAATCAGAAAGAACTAGGAAGACGTCTATATCTTAGGTGTTTCTAATATACATTGTTTTAAAATGTCACCTTTCGGAAAGATCCTTTCTGATAGAAGTATTTCTGTTTAAGTTTAACCAATAACAACAATTTCCCCTGATTTCTTTCTCTAAGCCCCGTACTGTGCTGTGTGCTTGTGGTCATTCTGTCACCTAATCCCAAGGAAGGAGGACGACATGCCCCATTTTCCCCAACTATAGAGATGAGGAACTGAAGCCTTAGAGAAATTAAGTAACTTACCCAAGTTCACAGAGCGAGCATGTATGAAAAAACAATAACCAGAATCCCAGTCCAGGAATGTTTATAACTGCTATATTAAATGGCCTCTCCACTTACAAATGGTTGAAACAATGTCCTGTAAACACTTCAAAGTGAAATAGTCCCCAAATGCTAAATTGTTTAACCTAAGTCTCAGTTTTCCCTAGATATAAAATGAGAGTGATCAGATCAGATCAGATGGTCCAAGATACGAAAAACTCTAGAGTTTAAAACAAATATTTCCACTTCATGAATCTTGCTGGTAAATCTAGGGATTTTTTAAAAATTTAAAATACATCTACTTATGATTTTTCTGTTGGATTCTCTAATTATTTAGTGTTCTAAAAATTATAAATCATCCATATCATCTATAATTTTTAAAATTATAAATAAATCATCTACGTATAAACAAAAGTTTGCTTTGATATTATCTAATTCTCTATTCAAGAGCTATAAAAAATATCTCTTCTTATGTACATATTAATTCTATTTGGTCATTTCAATGATGCTTAAAATTTCTACAAGTCTAGAGTAAAGAAAAAAATCATCCCACAGGGTCTAACTTCTCAATAAAAGTGTACAATGCTTTAAATATATAACAAAAATATCCAATATTATAAAACTTGCTTGTTGATTAATTCTACACATTCTTCTCTTAGCCTATAATATTTAAATATTTAATGTTAAAAATGTCATCACTTTAACCATTTACTCATTGGCCACTCTCAATTTCTGTATTTCAGTAAATGTAAAACAATAGAGAAATCTGCCAAAAGTCAGCCTAAATATTAGCAGACAAAAACATCACCTGCTTGGCATTTTGTTTTTATTTTCCTCAAGTCAGCCAGACATATTTATTAGAAAATGGAAGGCAGTAATATTAGTTTACTTTTTCATTCTTAGCACTCAATTAACACACATCCAACAACTGGAAAGGTACTCGTTATTATAGTACTGACATGATAGACAGCACTAAAGTCAGTCTAAGCCCCCATAAGTCAACCTGTACAACCAAACTGTTCAATGGCCTGGCCACTGAAGGTGAATTCCATCTTAGTTCCTAAGATAAGGGAACTGAGCTCTTGATAAGTTAACACATTAGTGTAGCAACTACATTTGGCATGGAAGGGAGAGGAGGACACACCCACATCCCTGCCCACCCATTGTGAGGTCCATAATCTTCCACCCACACCATTCACTTTCTCTTCACAGCACTCATAACGCTGACATGTTTAGTAACTGTCTCTCTTATCCCATTAAAATTCAGGTTCCATGACATCAAGAATTAACCCTTCTTCTCACTCCTGTATCCTAGTGCCTGGAATAGTATCTGACACAAAATAGGTGCTGGGAAAATATATTTACTAAGTAATAAAAATAAATTATGCAGGTAGTTGAAAAATGACTTTCTCTTTCTAGATAATTTTTATCCCGAATCCCTTGCTGTTAGCTGTTGTCTTGTCCACCGCTCCACCCACTATAACCAATCTCCTCCTGCCTCAGCTAACAAGTATCTCTTAATCTGAAAACTCTTCATAGTCAAGGGCAGACAGGGACGGTTTGATGTTGAGCTGTTAAGGGTCTCCCTTGAGTTCTGAGGATGCTTGCTCTTAAAGGGCACCTCTTTCCTCCTGGGCAGGAGACACTTCACCTTTTACCTCTCCTCTTGAAACTTCTTTCTTAGGAGTTTTTTCATAGACTAGATGCTCTCATTCAGCAACATGAGCTTTGTACATCTCCATCACGTCTGGAGTTACAAGGTTCTTTATGTATTGAGAGACTTGTGTCTTGTAAGCAACTTCATCTTTCATTACGAGATGCACATCACCTGTCCCATTCTAAATTTATTTATTTATTTATTTTTGGCTGCGTTAGGTCTTCGTTGCTGCACGCAGGCTTTTCTCTAATTGTGGTGAGCGGGGGCTACTCTTTGTTGTGGTGTGCGGGCTTCTCATTGCAGTGGCTTCTCTTGCTGTGGAGCACAGGCTCTAGGTGCATGGGCTTCAGTAGTTGTGGCACACAGGCTCAGTAGTTGTGGCGCACGGGCTTAGTTGCTCTGCGGCGTGTGGGATCTTCCCGGACCAGGGCTCGAACCCATGTCCCCTGCATTGGCTGGCGGATTCTTAACCACTGCGCCACCAGGGAAGCCCATCTGCCCCATTCTGATCACAACATCCACAAGATGCACTCTTGCACTGAAGCCTTGCCTTCTAAGTAAAAACCTGGGAATCATTTAATGCTGTGAGGGAGGGACAAGGCTACATCCACAGCTCCCTTTAGACACCCTCTGCTCCACCCCTACAACCCCTTCCCCAGAGCTACAGTACTTCTGGGCAGGCCCACGTCCCAACTGCACATGAAGGCACTAGACTGACCATTTCTTTGGCCTTTCCATACTGCATTCACCTGGTTACCTCTGCTTGGAAGTAGATCTCATCTTGCCAAACCTGAGAGAAGGCCAGCAGGCTGTAACAGGCTGGTCCTTTACGCTACGGCATGGTTTGTAATGCCAACCTTCACCTCATGCTTTGGGAGCTGGTGAGCATAAACTGCACAGACTCTCATGCCCCTTCCAATGGGACATAAGCAATGGGACAAATGGTAGCCCTGCTGCTATCACACAGTATCATCCTGAGCTTGGGTGTGTTGTGCTAATTCTTAGCCTGGTTTATCCTCCACTGTCTCCTAATTTGTACTGATACTTGATGTCACTTGAAACAGGGCTTTTTCTTGACAGCCTTGACAAACCAGAAACCCACATCCACGACTGGGCACAGACCTACAGGCCTTGCAGAGCCTTGGGAGAAGAGCACAGTCCAGGCCAGGTATGAGAGGACCTGAGGAGTTTTTTTAAATGCACAGATTCCTGACCTTTATTCTCAGGAAATTTTGATTCGGGAAGATGAAGAGTGAGGCCAGAGAATCTGTATTCTTTAAAAGTTTATTCACTACTGCCACTTCTGCCAACCCCTCAAACATCCCGCTCACAACGTCTGAAGCAGATTCACTTTGGGAACCGACTTACCTAAACCACATTCGTATCAGCAACGCAAAAAGAAACAAGAACTACTTTGTTTTCCTCTCAGAACAAAGGGAGCACTCATTCATTCATTCATTTACTCATCTGTGCACCCAGCACAACGCTGAAAATCTGCAGGGAAATAAAAGATGAGTAAGATACAGTTCCTGTTGCCAGGACTGACTTCGTTAGTTATGGGATCCAGTGCAAAATAAAAACATGGGGCCCCCTGCTCAGAAAATATTAAGCACTTCAAGACGGTGACAGCAGAGCATTAAACCAAGCACAGGGCCCATCTAAGCGTGGGCAAAGCATGTTCATTTTGGGAGCCGACTGACCTAAACAACGTTCCTATGAACAAGAACAAAAAGCAACAAGAAGTACTTTGTTTTGGTCTCAAAACAAGGAGAGCCCTCAGCTACGCCGATGACAGTGGCCCTGCTTATGTATAAAGCAGGAATCTAGAACATTTCCACTTGAGAAATGAAGTTCAAAAAGGCAAAAAGTAATGAGGTAATAAAAAAATTATCATCATTAAGAAAAGTTATTACCATTAAGAGTCTCTATTTTACTCAATTTTTCTAGTTGAATAACTAGCCGTTGCTCTTCCAATGACCGTGCTTAAACAAAAACAACGCAGAATAATGAATTAACATTATTACTTTGGGGTTCTCCTGGACACTATTGCCTTCTAGAGGCTGTAACAATGAGTAAGTCCTTACAAATGAAAGCCCACTTTGTAGAGCTGACTGAGGCATAAGCAAGTGACATCCATGGGTTCATGAAAAGGAAAGAATAACAGTTCTTCATTTCTACATAACTCACAATGGCTCCTAAGTAACCTAATCTTCTCATGAAATGGAAAAAACAAAGTGTGAAAATTTTCACTTAAGACAGCTGACTTCAAACTTGAATTAATCCAAATGCCCTTAATAAATGAGCTCTTCCATACCTCGGAACACGATTCTTGCTAAGCCATTTGCCAAATTCATATTCTGACATATTCATGTTAGTAATCAGCATGATTCCATAATATAGAATTATGTAATTTAGGAAGTTGACTGCACCCAGACAAAACTATAATTCAAAAAGATACATGCATCCCTATGTTCATAGCAGCACTGTTCACAATAGCCAAAACATGGAAACAACCTAAATGTCCATCAGCAGAAAAAACTTATCTATTCATCGACAGATGAATGGATAAAGAAGATGTGGGGTGTATATATATATATATATATATATATATATACACACACAATGGAATATCACTCAGCCATAAAAAAGAACGAAATAATGCCATTTGCAACATGGATGCAACTAGAGATTATCATACTAAGTGAAATAAGTCATTTCTGACTTATTATTTTCTTTTATTTCCCTTTCTCTTTCGAGAAAGACAAATACCATATGATATCACTTATACGTGGAATCTAAAATATGGCACAAATGAACCTACCTACAAAACAGAAACAAACTCATAGACATAGAGATCAGACTTGTGGTTGCCAGGGGGTGAGCGGGGAGAGGGATGGACTGGGAGTTTGGGGTTGGTAGATGCAAACTATTACATTTAGAGCGGATAAACAACAAGGTCCTAATGTATAGCACTGGAAAATGTTTTCAGTATCCTGTGATAAACCGTAATGGAAAATAATACAAAAAAAGAATGTATATATCTGTATAACTGAGTCAATTTGCTGTACAGCAGACATTGGTACAACATTGTGAATCAACTATACTTCAATTAAAAAAAAAGAACTTCATGGCTATTTTGTTGTATCTTTTGGGGATCTATAAATCCGAATCTTGGTATTTATTCCTATCTTTTTAAGGCCAAAGGATTTTTTTTTTTTAAGTGCAGGCCAAAAGCATGACTGAAATGCTCGCCCTTCCTAAACACAGGGCTTAAGAGTTCTTTGTGTGGCTCCCGATTGTCGAGGCTACTACATTAGCAGCCAAAGTGCCAAAGATGTGGTTCTTAGACATTTACTATTTCATGGTTGTTTTGCCTTATTTGTATTCTGACATAATACTCAGCTTCAGAACATTACAAATAGCAATCGACAAAATTAAAATGAACACAGCTCTAGAGTATGCGGAAATGGCAGTAGAGCGGAATCGAAATCTCTAAACAAAAGCATGTACAGAGCAACAAGGCTTTATTTTGTTTAAAAGATACCTACCTAGATGGTAAGGGATGTTTTCTCTCTGAAGACAGAGGAGGAAAAGCCAGGAAAGGAGACCTCTCTTGTGCTTTTTCTAGCCATTTTTAGAAGGCGCTTGAACATTCAAATTTGCTACAGTGAAACCATGGAAGGAATGGCAGAATGTGAGCTGTTCAGGACTCCCCACCCAAAATTGAAGTATTAGTTGATTTACAATGTTGTGTTAGTTTCAGGTGTACAGCAAAGTGACTCAGTCTTATATACAAAGTGTTCCATATATATATATATATATATATATTCTTTTTCAGATTCTTTTTCCTTATAGGTTATTAAAATATTGAGTATAGTTCTCTGTGCTATACAGTAGGTCCTTGCTGGTTATCCCCACTCACTTTTAAGAAAAGTGAAAAGGGAGATTATCAAGTATAGAATTACAATTAATTTTACACAGTGAAAAAACAAAATTTACAAATACTTTCCAAATTTACTAAGAAAAAAATAATTTTGCTGAATTCAGTGTACATTTTGGACTATAGTTTTTCTGCAGTCCACTGACAAATGTAATACATATACAACATTCCAGTTTATGGTTTTACTTAAACCATAAACTTAAAACTAAGAATGTAACATCTATATCTAATTGCTGTTTTAAACTTACTGTCAAATAAGTTTATGTTATTATCAAAACACCTCATGTACACCGTAACCAGCAAAGCCCATATGACAGTTCTAAAAGAAAGACGCTTAAGTAGTCTTCAGAATTATTCTT
This sequence comes from Neophocaena asiaeorientalis asiaeorientalis, assembly GCF_003031525.2. NCBI lineage: Eukaryota > Metazoa > Chordata > Mammalia > Artiodactyla > Phocoenidae > Neophocaena > Neophocaena asiaeorientalis. The sequence goes on along the minus strand of NW_020174698.1, from coordinate 6,764,791 downwards.
TTTGAAATACAGACCAGCTCTGGGAATTCTGACTTGCTAAGTCTGGGGTGAGGCCCAAGCATGTTTTGTTTTTAAGATACAAATCTCTAAACTCCCTAGATGGTTCTGAGACGCAACTAAGGCTCAGAACCATATTGCTCTAAACTAATGGTTCTCCAAGTATGGTCCCCAGACCAGCAGCATTAGCAACATCTGGGCACCTGTTTCATCGCAGTTTCTGGAACATCACCCAGACCTACTGAATTAGGAATTCACTGGGGGAGGGGAAACACTGCAGTTTAACAAGCCCTCCAGGTGATTCTGATTCATGTTAAAGTTTAAGGATAGCTGTTTAATCCAAAAATTGCTTAGGTCAAAACCATCTGTCTTGTGATTACTAAAAGCTACCAAACCTATCACCAGACTTCTTTTTTTTTTTTTTTTTTTAACAGTTTCTACCTTCAACACACAAGTCGAAATAAATCTCAAAAACATATTACTCCATATAAGGATCTAACAGCTGATACTTTGGAAAAGTTCCTACAAGCAATCACTTTTGCCACCCTGATCTCAGCCACCAGCTCCTTCCCAGGTGAGCACAGAGGTCAGAGAACTTTTGCTATAAAGGCCAGAGAGTAAATGTTTTTTGCACAGCAGGTCAAATGGTCTCTGTCTCAACCACTCCTCTGCCATTCACAATACACAAATGAATGGGTGTGGTTGGGTTCCATTAAAACTTTATTTACAAAAACGGGTGTCAGGCCAGATTTGGCCCAAGAGCTGTACTTTGCTGACTGCTGGGTTTAAGAAGTGATGGCAGACTAGGTGAGAAAAAACAGAATGAAATGCACTCTCTCCCAAGAACACAAACTTATCCACTCTGAAAGCTGCTTCCAGGTGAAGGACAGACTATGAGGAAAAGGAGAGAAAGAGGAAAGTGTTGTGCCTGTCACTTATTCACACAGTAACTGTTAATTAGGTGCATACTATGTGCCTGGAACCAAATAGCAAAGCCCTCGCCCCCAGAGACTCAAGTCCAACAGAAGAAAAAAATAAAAGTAATTAGAAAGAAACAATGCACTATGGTACAGCCAGACAATGGAATATTATTCATCACTAAAAAGAATGAGCTGTTAGGTCATGAAAAGACAATGGGAAACGAATGCATATTACTAAATGAAAGAAGCCAATCTGAAAAGACTACATACTATATGATTCCAACTATATGACATTCTGGAAGAGGCAAAATTCTGGAGACAGTAAAAGCATCAGTGGTTGCCAGGGGTTGGTGGGAGGGAAGAAAGGGATGAATAAGCAGAACACAGAGTACTTTCAGGGCCGCGAAAATACTCTGTATGATATCATAATAAGATATGTCATTATACATTGTCCAAACCCATAGAAATCAGAACACCAAGAGTGAACTCCGCTGTAAAGTATGGACTCTGGGTGATTATGATGTATCAATGTAGGTTCATCGATTGTAACAAATGTATCACTCTGATGGGGGATGTTGATAATGGGAGAGGTGGCGTATGTGCCAGGGCAGGAAGTACATGGGAAATAAATGGCTGTATCATCATCTCAATTTTGCTATGAACCTAAAAGTACTCTAAAAGAAAGTCTATTAAAACAAACAAACAAAAACAGTATTTCCTATGCAGGTAATGAGAAAAGAGATCTGATAGGACTATGGGTTGAGCAGTCTTAGAATGTAAAGATAATGCCAGTGAGACATCTGATACTATATTGTTGTTCCAATCATCATAGTTCTATTCCAATAAGTCACACTATCTGGCCCTTTAATTCATTGACCTCTGCAAACGGTTTCAGGATTAAGTGGACTAATTGCCTACAGGGCTGAAGAAAGAAGCCTGGTCTAAAGAAGGACCAAACTCTGTAATAACAATAGTAATAATGACCCCAAACAGCATCCGGCTTTGACCCTGTCAAGTCTCTCACTTTGGAGGTGTCTTGCCATTAGACTGTATATTCATGGAGAGCAAGTCCATATCTTTTTTCATTCCTGTATCTTCAAGAACTAATGTAGTATCTGGCAAGTAGAAGGCACACAATATATATTACGTATTAACACGAAATGAATAAACTACCATTAATTGAGTGGCTACTGAAAAACAAGAAACGGCTTTAATATTAATCAGATTGTTTCAGGAGAAACAAAGATGTTTCAGGAGAAGCTAAGAAACAGATAAATTAGGTCTGGGTCTTCAGGAATGAATAGGATACAACACTTGGAGAGAAAGGAGAACGATACTGCAGTAGAGGACACAGCAGGTGCAGAGGTATAAGGCCCAAGACTCACACATTAAGGAAGCAAAAGAAAAGATCAACATAGCTAGACCATGGGGTAAAACAATGAGAAAGGGAAGGCGACAAACTTAGGGAATGAAGGCAAACTGAGACGTACCTTGTACGTCTGAGAAATTCACAGATGATCCGGGTATGTAGCACTGGATCATACAATCTGGAAACCAACATATGGTCAAACACCTACATTTTAAAAAAGCCCTACCAGATCACTCTGGCTGCAGCACAGAGGACCAAAGAGGGGAGTATTACAGGAGAATGCTTAACAGACCCAGGGAAAGATGGAAGGAGTTGACTGAACCAAAACAGAGACCAGTAGAATGGATGGGAGGAAAAGATTTGAGAGGCTTTTCTGAACTTGCATAGACATTATTTCCAATCAGATGGAAAAGAAAGAGCTAAACGAGATTCTCCCCTTTCTCACATGGGAGACTTTAGACCAGATAAAGTCAGGAATTACAGCAGGAGAAGCAAGCTTGGAATGCAAAGATAAACGTTAGTCTGTTGTGTCTATGTTGAATTTCAGGTGTTTGGGATAAGATAAAGAAGTATAGTTCTCAAATGTTTAATAGAGTAACCTATATGACAGCACCCTGAAAGTTTGAAAATACAATGCAAACAAAAAGTACTAATAGTTTTAATAACTGCGATATGACACACCTATAAAATGTATTCTGAAACCAGAGTAAGAGGTGCAATGAGAACATTCTCAGGGATTCACTGGAGACCACTGCAAGATCTCTCCCTTTCATGTTTCTGGTGTCCACTGCCCGGAGAAAGCCCAGTTCTTCCCTTACTGATAAGTACCTCTGTGAAGCTGAAGGCCTAAGGGCAAAACTTAGAAAAAATAAATGTTTGGTCCTCAGAGCCCCAGGGTTTCTCTAGGTCCTCTCCAGGCCAGGGCAAACCTATCAGTTTTAGCCTTTCACTGGACTACCCTTAGTGAAAGACTACACAAATGACACAAGAGAGATCTAGTACCCAAGTCCTTGTGAAAGCAGGTATAGTGAAAAATACAATGCACATATTAGGTCGGCGGGTCAAATGCAGCCTTGCTAACCCCAAGGAATGTAGTGGTACACATGTGGGGTATGGGAAGGGACAGTTTATTCAGAGAGCATATACCACAGGTCATAAAGCCCCAGTCCCTGATGTGCAGGAAAATATTTAATGAATTAATAAGGTGACCCCGTGGCACATGAACTTGTTTTTCCATCCAGACTTAAAGCAGACATTTTCTGGTTGATTAAAGCCAAAAGAGATGTTTTTGCCAGCATATCCAGAATAAACTAGTTTTCTAAAAGTAATATATTGGCTTCAAAAAGAGTTCGTAGGATACCAAAAATATTATCTGTAAATTTAAGTGATAAGATTATGGAATATTTTATTTTTTTCTGGGGACAGGTCCCTGTATTTTCTAAGTTTTCTATTGGACAAATACCAAAAATATTAAAGTGATTAAGTTTGGGTGGTGGGATTATGATTTACTATCTTTGGGGACATGAGTCTCACATGAGTATCCTGAGTATCACTCATCATATAGGTGATCAATAAACCTTTGGGAGGAGGAAAAAAGTTATCAGCTGGAAAGCTTTTATCTGAACATTGCCTTCAAGTTTATTTTATAATGTGCTTGAGGAAGTGATTAAGATTATGCATTTTCCTTCTCAGCATACCATGGCATCACCACTGCCAGTTTGTGTGACATACAGTAGTAGAAGCAGAAAATGGGGATTTAGTTACATCTCTTCTTTTGAACGCCTTTGCTGGGTGACTTCTTAGAACTGAATGTTTCTAAGATGTTCATCAGGTTAACTCTGCAACAGCTTACAGCTTTTTAAAAATTGATAAAAGCAAGACGTTCAAACACAATGATATAAGCAACTTAAAGATGTAGGAGGAGGGAGTGGAAAATAGACTGATTTGTTCCAAGAAATGCAGATATTCAGAGGCCAAGTAGGTTTGCACCTTTGAAAAGATATCAGCAGAGACTCCCCTTACCTCCTCCCTGCCCATCCTCCCTCCACATTGCTGAGCAATTCCGCAGAAAATATGTCACAGAGAAACAATATTACCCTCAAACCTTAGGAGGTACCTATGTTCCCAAATTGAATTTCTAGAAGTGACAATCTGAAAGTTGCTGGCTGGGCTGAAAACTAACTATGCCCTTGAAGACGACACAGAATTCCTGGAATTTTGGCCACGAATATATCAACTCCAGAAGTTTGATATTTCTGGCTTCCTGCCCAGACTCCAGTTACTGTTTGAGTATTTCTAGTTCTGTATAGGTACAATTTACCTCTCCTTAAGATGCTAAAACCGAAGCTAAGAGTCATCCTAATTAATGGAATTCATTTATTAAATCAAAAGTAACCAGTGACCAGGACTAACACCTTTTATGCTATACAAGACAGTTGATTAGCTCTTTTTAGACTGCTACAAAAAATCTGATGGGGGATAGATGGAAAAGTTCTATATTATTATTAAAATAAAACATTTCTGATCATGTAGTCCCTCTATTGAAAACTACGTGGGGTATATACTGATCTAGGCTTTGAGAATGAACTACAGCTGAGCCATGCTCTAATCCTAAACACTAGTTGAGTCTACCTCAAAAACAGTGGTAGAAATAGAGGCAGACATATGTTCTTCCTTAATAAAGGAAAAGACAAGGAAACGTATGTATTAGGACTGAAGTTCTAGAACTATTCAACTGTTAAAAGGGAAAATGAAATTTGTTCTATTTCAAGCATTTGCTTCACAGACCAACTCACTCTAAGGCAGTTTGTAAAACTCACATTTTTTTTTTTCTATCTCATATGAAGAGACACCAGCGGTGGCTAGTGGGGCTGGGACAGGATAGTGGCAGACACAGAGGATGCCATGGCCCCAGCACCATCCTCACTTTGCACTGGAAGAGACTTTTACTCCTTATTGTGTGTCATAATTGGAGGCGAGGGGAGAGAAGCAGAGAAAGGAACAGAACTGTCTCCTTATTCCTCAAAATCCAAATGTTGGAATGACTTTTCTCCTGTTTTCTTCTTCTTCAAACTGCTCGATCATTAAGGCATCATTCTAGGCAGCTGATTGGGGTTCTTAGCATTAGAACAAACTTAATGTCTAACCAGAACAGGAATAATCACTGCTGATAATGGGGGAGGGGGGGACTTCCCAGAAACCATCCATTGAAAGAGACTAAGAACAGCGGTAGGCCTTAGGAGACAGTTTTTCTCAGTAAAATCCTGGGTCCTTGGGAGCTTCTAAAAATGGTGCTTCTTATGTTAATTCCCCCGAGGGACCCCTGGGTTGAGGATCTGCAAACTCAGCTAGCGTGAACAGCTAAAGGTCAGAAACCAGACTATCACCATCAGAGTTCCCAGGTAGATTATGTCTTGTCACAGGTCAGCTGAGAGCTCAGAACTTGGGGTGCTAGGAATGCATACGGTCAGGATATTCACACCAAAATGGGAGGAAGGAATGGAATTCTCCCAGCTCCCAGGCTAATAATGAGACTTTAAAGAACCTGGTTCCATCTGTAGAACAAAGTCAGTTGACTGAATGCAGCTGTGTTCATGTCCCTCCAGAATAAACTAGAAATAGAAATTTTTAGCTCTGCCCAAGCCTGAATCCTCACCCTTTCTTCCTAGAGGCTGCTTACTTGTTCAAAGTTAAATGGGCCCACAAGGGAATGCATTACAAACGCTAAGCTATGTTAAAAAGAAGACTTTATAAGCAATAATTTGTCCAGAGATTCCAACTATTTTTCAGTTAAGCATTTACCACTCAATATCAAGTATTTCCTTGTCTTTTCTTCCTCTTTATCACTGCAAGATTTGTAATTTGGGGATTTTGGTTTTGATAAGAAAAAGTCCTTTGATGTCTTAGAAAAACAGTATATACTGTTTTAAATGAATTGTTATTAATAAGTTTATCTTTAGATTAAGCAGGAAATAAAGAAATCTGACACCAGATTATAAAGAAAACATTCTCCTGCCCCATTTGATTATAATTGCCAAATGTTAGGCAATACTTGTAGAGCTACTATTAACTTATTAATTTGGGATTGACTTGGAAAACTGATCCTTTCTCTAAAAACCTCCAGCTAAATTAACATAAATTGAAACTAGCTATTATTACATGGCATTTTGGATAGTTTTTCTTTGGTAGCACTGAGTTAAATACATTTATTTGAATGTTTTGGGTTTACATTTGAAAACCTCCTCTATTTTTTCTTTATATGAAGAGCCATCTGAAGATGTTGGCTCCACAGTTTCCAGCAAAAATGTTAATTTGCAACCGCAAAGCTACACTTTGAAAATGTTTCTTTACTTTTGAACTGGCGATTCTGTAGAGACGCTCTCCTGCTCAACACTCAAAGAATAGGAAGGGTGCTAATTTTTTTGTTTTTCTTTAAATTTGTGGGCTCCTATTTATTTCTCAAGCGTAAACCCCAAACACTTGTTTTGTTTTTACAAATAACCAGGTGACTGTGCATAGTATGAATATTTCCTCTAGTCAGCTTAAGTTCAACGCTTATCAAAGTTGATGTTCAATTTTAATATTAATAATTATCCTCTCTTGGCTGTAACTGAAATCATAATCATCCCGAAAAGACTACCAATTAAAATATCCGTTTGCCTATATGGAAAGTACCCTTCCCTAGAATATCCCAGGCATCTTTAAAAGGAAAAAAAAGTACCCTTAACCTCATCTTGCAAATAGAGGCTTAAATTTTACCAACAGGTCAGGGACAGGGTCAAGAATAACAGAGGTAAGAAAGAACACTAATGCTTATTTTCAACCTCAACCCGAAAGGATTTTTTAAATCACACAAAAACTCTTTTTTCCCAGACTTCGTTAAAAACAAACTTGTAACATGAGAACAAGGCTAGTAGTTAAAAGACCTTTCCCAGCTGTGGGTTTCGGAGCTAATACTAAATGCAGTGGAAAGAGAAAAGCACTCAAAGCTGCTCTCCTTACCTGAGATGAAAGCAGTGCACCAGCTTCGTTACTATTATAACCATCTTTCCCAGGTCAAGAGCACGGAACGCCTGGATGACGAGAAGTGTAAAAGGAAGCGACGATGTTGAGCCGCGGCGAGAATCTTCCCAGGGAGCTGGTGCCCTGACACACCTCCTCTCTCTGGCTCCGAAGAGAAGCAGCTCTCACTCTCCCTTTACGGCGAACCACAGCCTGTCATTTGTGCTCAACCATACGGCAGCTGCTAGAAGCATCGGGCTGAAGCGCGGGCACGAGGACCAGGAACACGAGACCAGCGCTGCTGAGCCGGCAGAGCGGCTGCGGCCGGAACTCCCAGGGAGTCCGCGGCTGCGCGGCCGCAGCTGAGGCTCGGACAGCCGCACGTTACAGGGCAGAGGTCAGCCTTTCAGGAGCAAGGATCAGCTGCTGCAAGAACCTCCACACTTGCCCCAGCCCAGCGCGAGCCAAACGCGGTTATAAGCGCAGAGCGGTCCCAGCTACTGAGCATGCTCGGCTGCCGAGGCTCCAACTAGGCCTTGCACGTGGTAACTTATTTTCCTAATCTGAGAAAGGGAAAACCGACAGGTGGGCCGAGGGTGAGATTTAATGGAGGTAATTTCTAGAACAGGGAGATGACCTCCTCCCCACCTTCCCCCTTCCAAAAAAAAAAAAAAAGAAAGAAAAACACATCGCACTTAGCAAATATTTTTGATTGATAGGTTGATGGAGATCTTTGAATGCTATCAGTAATGTTTAGTCTTTAACTCTCTCCCTGCACAATTAAGTTGACTCTGGGGTCAAGTATGTGGTCTAGGTAGTAAAAGGGTTTTAATCTCAGCAAATCGCTGTAGCTCAAAAATTGGGTATGGATTTGCCAATATTTGAAAGTCTAGCAAAGTGCTATGAATTAATTGATGTCTACACAAGTGAAATTTGCCTAGAGATAATTACTTTAAGAAAAACAAGTCTTTTACAAAACTGGAATTTTCAAAATTTTAAATGTTAACTTATAATAACATTTTGAAATTTAAATCTTTCAGATGGCAAGCTCAGTGAAAGCACAAACGTTGTTTATTCGTGAATTGTAAAGCCAAATCCTTTTTCCTGGGCTTGGTGAATGGCAAGTGCTCATAAATGCTGGTGTGACAGTGAATTGTGGGTTAATCTGTAAATAGCATTTACAGGAAGGCTGAAGTTCTTGAATTTTGATAGGAACCTTAATTCTAACTTGATCTCAGCTTTGCATTTTGGGCCCAATGACGCTAATTTTTTTGTCATAAGTGTCCAGTGCATAAGCAAATTGGCTTTTACATAGGATTTTCATTTTTGTGTGCTGTGTGTGTGTGTATCCATCCCCTTTTGCTCTCTTGCAGCCCTCCTAAGATGCTCTTTGCCAAGGTGAGCCAAATCCAGATCATGTTCTCTCTGCTACTGTTGAAATCAGGGACATTGACTCTCCATGGTTTGCACATAACACAGTTATTTCGTTTTGAAAAACTTCTAGCAAGTCAATTCTCCCAAGTCTGTGAGGATGAATCCAAGAGGATTTCATGGCTGAAATGGAGCTATAGCCTGAAAGCTGGGCCTGTGAGATTCCAGACAGGAAACATGGGTGAGCTAGGAGTCAGGCGTTTCTTGAATCCTTACCAGGTGCCACCTTGGCCCGTTGATCCAATCCCTTAGGTCAGGAAAGTTCTTTCTCTCCCCACCACCCCATATCTGTCTCTCTCCCTGTCTTTCTCCCTCTTTCCCTTCCTCCGTCTTCTGACTACCCTCCACACTCCCTTGAAGACTCAGGTGCTGCTGGAATCCAGAGCCCTTCCTGGCTCCCCTCCCCCATGCCTCTCCAGAGCATACTTTTATCATTACACTTTCTGGATTGTCTTTAACTAAATTAGGTCCCACCTACCAGCAGCTGTGAATTCCTTAAGCATACAGACAACACTGGCTATACAATTGTATACATCTGCACAATTACTGGTTTTCACTTGTTTTCCGGTTAGATTAAGGCACAGGTGGGAGTCCTAATTGGGGTGACCAATTAGAAAATTGGTGGAGTTAATTTAGGGACATTTCCTAGGGGAAGTGATTCCAGATGGAAAAATAAAAATTTCAATATAACCAAATCAAATATTTCATAACTGGAAAGGAAGATGCAGACCTTTTCGTACAAACCTGATAAGTATAAATAAGTACAAATAAGTACAAATAATCAGGGTAGAGCAAACAGATGGTCTTTAATCCCTGCATCTTTGTCCCGAATAGAAATAGAAACAGAAAAGGAAGCACATCTGCCCTTGCCATGGACCCTTTGGACCCACTCATTATATCTCATAGCAGAGATTCCTTATACCATTGCCCTCATTCACCTCCTACCAATTTTTGCTATTCATTAATTGCAGTAAAGCTGGTTCTCACAGGTTACCCAGGATGTCCAAATCATCAAAGCCAAGAATTTCTGTTTTGATGACAAAATCATAGCTATCATTTCTTTGGCACCTTATTCTCTGCCAGGCACAGCTAAATTCTTTACAAACACTGCATTTCATTGCCACAAGAAGCATCTTTTAATAGCACTTATCACAATTTTATACTTTGAATTTACAGTGTATAATATGTTTGCTGACGTCAAAAGAAAACAGGCACAAACAATAATTGGTCATGGATATGGATAGAATATTATCATGTCTGATGATGAAACCAAGGCTTTGAGAGCTCAAGATAATAGAGCTAATAGGTGGAGCTAGGTTTGAAGCCTGACCGTCAAGTGTCAAATTTCATCAGTGCTTCACCAGTGGAGATTGCAGCCACTCCTCCGGAGCCCTCACGCCCTGTTAAGATAGCAGAGCCCAAAAGGAAGCAGAAAGACTCCACCTTGAGAAGATCAGCCTTTTAAAGAAGCCAACGTTGTACAAAGTGAAAAGCGGAGATGGAAAACCTGGGTCTTTGGTGAATATCATTGAATTGACACATTTATCCAGATGCCTACCTTACCTCACTTTTTGGAATGTGAGCTAATGAAATCTGATTAAAGTCACTTTAAATTGGGTTTTCCTGGGACTTTCCTGGTGACATAGTGGTTAAGAATCCACCTGCCAATGCAGGAACACGGGTTCAATCCCTGGTCCGGGAAGATCCCACATGCCACGAAGCAGCTAAGCCTATGTGCCACAACTGCTGAGCCTGTGCTCTAGAGCCCGTGCTCTGCAACAAGAGAAGCCGCCACAATGAGAAGGCCGAGCACCGCAACGAAGAGTAGTCGCTGCTCGCCACAGCTAGAGAAAGCCCGTGTGCAGCAACGAAGACCCAATGCAGCAAATAAATAAATAGGGTTTTCTTTGCAGTCAAAAGCCTCCTGAGATAAGCTTTTTTCACTTTCTTAATCAAAATGTTAAAATGATTAAGAATTAACTCAATTTCTTTTTTACAAATAAATTTATTTATTTATTATTTTATTTTTGGCTGCATTGGGTCTTCATTGCCGCACGCGGGCTTTCTCTAGTTGTGGCGAGCGGGGACTACTCTTTGTTGTGGTGTGTGGGGTTCTCACTGCAGTGGCTCCTCTTGTTGCGGAGCACGAGCTCTAGGCACGCGGGCTTCAGTAGTTGTGGCACCTGGGCTCAGTAGTTGTGGCTCACGGGCTCTAGAGTGCAGGCTCAGTAGTTGTGGTGCACGGGCTTAGCTGCTCCGCTGGCATATGGGATCTTTCCGGACCAGGGATTGAACCTGTCTCCTGCGTTGGCAGGCCGATTCTTAACCACTGTGCCACCAGGGAAGTCCATGAATTAACTCAATTTCTTAGCATAGCACTTGAGAACTTTCTCCTGACCCATTTGTGTTTGTACCTTTGCCTCCCATTATACTGTGTCATGCATTTTACATTCTGGCTGAGCTGGACTCCTTGCTCTAACTGTATCCTTTGCTCTCCCACAGTCCACTCTGCCCTCATCCTGCATTTTCTCCTAAGTTCTATTTGTCATATACATGAGTCTCTTCCTTACTGATGATAAACTCCTTAAAGGCAGGAATTGGATTCGTCTTTGTGTCCCACTGTATATTTCACATGGTAGGATACAAGTGGAGGTTTGCTGTGTTACTGAGCTGAATTCTGGAATGTGTGACCTCAAACTTTTGTATTAGTAACTCCTTACAAAAGTAATAGGGATAATGCCCTCCTCAATTCCATGAGAACTTGCTTCTGGAAGGTGGAAAGTGCTATTCCATGATTCATATTTTTTAAAGAATTTTTAAAAAATCATTTTAAAAAGAATTAATTCCGTCTCACTCCTGTGGGCCTGCGTGTTTCCACACAGAAGTTCTATTTGAAAACTTCAGTGTCCAGTGTCAGGCAGTAAAGTTGAGCATTGGCTGTTTAATACTCCATTTTCCACAAACTTAATCCCCAAGGCCAGTGGATTATCGAGCTTTTGAGTTAAATTTATAATGTACTTCAGTTCTTGACAGGGAAAATAATTTTCTCTTGCATGATACACTATTTTCTCAGCATTCATTTTCAGGTGATATGTGTTGACCTAAAACAAACGGACTGCCAGATATTTCTCCAGCAAAGATGAGCTTTATTCAGTATCGGCAAGAATTGCTATGTATCATTGTTAAAGTCAATCAGTGTATTTATGGGTAAGATATAATAATAGCGTTTATAAGTCAGAGCCCGGCAAGGAGACGGAAACCCCAGAGCAATTTGAAAAGAGATGGCTTAATATAAAGAATTATTAACTATTTGCAGAGAAAACTACCAAAAGGGAATAAAGAGAACTCTAAAGAATACCCCAAGAAGTATCCAAGGAAGGAGGCTCTCCCCAGGGCTGGGACTCAGCCCTCTTTGAAGTGGTTGCTGCCCACTGGATGGTGGAGAAGTTTACAGCGCTGGTCCACAGTCAGCAAGCTGAGGCTTGCAGGCATGGACTGTGGGGGGCTGTGACTTACAAGGCGGAAGGCTTCTGCAGTGATGCTAGTGGGCTGAGGCTAGTTGGTAGGACATTGCCTGCTGGGGCGCTGATGAGATTTGCTGGGAGGCTGCCTGTGGAAGCCGCTGTTGTACTGGCTGGGAAGCTGGCTGGATGCTGGCTGGACTCGCCGAAAAATTGCCAGGGAGCCACGTGCAAGAGGTATTGTTGAAAGAATCTAAAAAAGAGTGGATATATGTATTTGTATAACAGAGTCACTTTGCTGTACACCTGAAACTAACACAACATTGTATATCAATTATACCCCAATACAATTTTTTTTTTTTTAAAGAGGTTTTGTTGAACCCTCTGGGCACCCACAGAACCCAGCTGAATCCAGCCGTGAGGATGTGCCACTGAACTTACTGATGTGAAGCTGGAGTGACTGTAGAACTCTCCAGATGCTGCTGCCTGGAGATGGGAAGATGCGTGAACTCAGCTAAGATGACTCCAGAACTCACCTGCAAACTGCCTTGGGGGGTACTGCTGCACTTACTGCCAGAAATCCTATTGGGGCACTTTTGGAACTCACTGAAAAGACTTCTACAGGGGTGTGGCTGAAACTCACTGAAGGTGAGCTGCACTGAACATCCTGCACGTTAGCCCAGCATTGCAGGAGCACGAATGCTGGAATGCACACAGGAACCAGGAAGAGGCATCCCTACCTCCTGCAGTGTCCCTCCGGCGCCCTCTACCGACGAAGCTTAACATCATGCCATCTGGAAAGAAAGATTTCAGTATCACAAGCAGTCAAAGAACGATGGATTTGGAGCTGAGAGGCAATAAATTAATAACTGACAGGCACAGCGCTTTTGTCAAAATAACTATATTAAAATTAAATCTTTACTCATTCGTCTCTTCCACTAGCAGATGATATGTAAGTGTTTCAAAGGTAAGGATAATCTGTATATTTTAGGTGTAGCATAGTGTTTGGCTCATACTATGTATTTAACAAACATTTATCAAAATGTGGTACTGCATGTACATAAATATTGCATCCTGCACTGAAAGAACTCACTTGGTCCGCAAGCCCTAGGTGTGCCCAAATTTAGTTGGCACGAAGGGAGTTATTTCTGTTATTTTCATCATTTGCACAAAGAAGGAAAATTGCAACAGTGGCAATTGACACATTGTACATCTGTAGAGTCACTATTTTCTAAAAATGAACTTTTTGCAGTCCCTTGGAATTTTGCTTGGGGTTGACTGACTGGAAATCCTCCATGAATCACTAGGGCAAAAAATCCTCCCTTCTTTAGAGAGGAAGAATATTCTACTCAGAAATACATTGAGAAAAAAAAGCAATTATCCTAGTAAGCTGAATGATGCCCATTTCACATAGATTTTAGTAAAATGAAAAAACAAAACAAAATAAAAATGACTCAGATATATAACAGGAGGTGTGTGCTTCACTATGCGTCCACAAGTTCCATTTCTGTGACATTCTGACAAAGACTGAATTTCATCTCTTGGTGAAGGTATTATCTGTGCCGAATGAGTTTGGGAGTTGAATAAAGAGATGAATTTATTTAGTCGATATCAAGTATCAAATCAATACTTCATGAAGAAGAGAAATCAAAGTATAAAGTATAGGCTTAGCTACTACAACAATAAGACCCCAAAATACAGTGGCTCAAAAAAGATATAAATCGATTTCTTTCCCATGTTACATCTGTGAGGTAGGCTCTGCTTCATAAAGTCTTCCAGGGACTCAGGTTTCTGCTTTCTTGTTGCTTGGGCATTCCTTAGAGTGTCCTCTTGTCCCCACGGTAGAAGACAGCTCACTGGCAAAATTTAGCCCAAACTCTGCTGTAGCATTGGCTTAGGGATAAGGGGAAGAAATGGCAGCTTTGGTCATGAGTTTGTCTGAAGTTGTGAATCATCTGTCCAAAGTGAGTGTTTTAATCAAATCCAATGGCAAAGCAAGGACATCTTTATCTTCCTGGAGTGGTCATCTTTTTAAATCTCAACAAAGACACTCTATGCTAGTTTTGCCTTGAGCAGCACCTCTCAGTTCCAGCCCACATAAAAAAATGAAGAAAGCAGAGGGTAATTAATTCCCTTTGCAGGAAATGAGGTTGCACTTCCACTCAATCCCATTGGCTAGAACATAGTCACGTGGGCACAACTTACTGCAAGTTAAAATGGGACATGTAGCCTCTAACTGATAGGGGGTTTTATTATTAAAAAAGAGGAAGAAGAGATACTGAGGGAAAGTTAGCAGTCTCTACTACACAAAGATTCTCTAATCTGAGATATTTAATACTAAGCAAAAATTTTAATTATTTTTTATTTAGGAATATACTAAATATTCTATAATAATAATATTGATTAATATTGACTATAAAATAGTGTTAACTATTCTGAATATGTTAAGTGGTTAGAGGATCAAGGTCAGCCTTCACCGGTTCTATTACCTTGTTTTATTAAATTAATATATAGGCTGCTAAAAAGATGAAAACCATTCACCTTTAAAAAACAAATTGGTAGCTAATATGCCAAGAAACAAACACACACATGAAAAAAAATGGGGAAAAAATGAAGGAAACAAAAGAAATATCTGGAGAAATACAGCTGAGTAGGAACAGAGGTACAAAACTTAATTTGAAACACAAAAATTTTTAAACAATAGCAAAAAGTATACCAACAGCCTTGGAGGAAGGACAGTAACATCATTAATGTTTGAAAGATGTCATCTGGGGTAAACCAAAGATATGAAGAGCAGGAACAGAGATGCAAGTTGAAATTATTTAGAAATCACACTGTGATACACTCATTTTGAAGGGGTAAAGTAATGACAGAAATAACCACAATTGAAAAGAAAGCATAAGATATTATACGACAATATTTTCCATAACTATGCAAACAAATTTGAAAACCTGAAATAGATGATTTTACAGAAATTTAAAAATAATTGACTCCAGAAGAGATATAAAACCTAAACAGATGAACAGCCACATAAGAAACCCCAGAAGTAATCAGAGAAACCCCAAATAAAAAATGGTTTTTTGGATGATTTTTTTTCAAATTTTCAGAACACAGAGAATTTCAATGTAATTTAAATTGTTTCAGAGCATAGAGAAAGAAGGAAGGCATCTGCATCAGTCAGGGTTCTCCAGAGAAACAGAACCAATAGGATGTGTATATTAGTCAGCTCATACTGCCATAACAAAATACCATAGACTGGATGGCTTAACTAACAGGAGGCTAGAAGGCAGAGATCAGGGTGCCAGCATGGTCAGGTTTTGGTGAGGGCTGTCATCCTAGCTTGCAGATGGCCACCTTCTCACTGTGTTCTCACATGATAGAGAGAGCAAGTTCTCTGGTGTCTCTTGTTATAAGGGCACTAATCTCATCATGAGGGTCCCACCCTAATTACTTTCCAAAGGCCTCATCTTCAAGTATCATGATACTGAGAGTTGGTGCTTAGACATATGAATTTTGGGGGTGCATTTTTAATCCATAGCAGTTTGTGTGTGTGTGTTGAGAGAGAGAAAATATTAATGCAAAAATCCTAAAGAAAATATTAACATGTTGAATTTAACAGTATTAATGCTATAAAATATCACGACCAGGTACAGTTCATTGGATGAATACAAAAATAGGTCAATATTAGGAAATATGTTTAATTCCAATAATAGGTAAAGGACAAAAAGATAAAACAAACATGATTGTCTTATAGAAGTATAGTAGAGCCATCTTTTCTGGCCAAAGGAACTGAGAGAGAGGAACCTTAAGAGCCTGAGGATATGGGAGAAATCCCTGAAATGAGAGCTGGGGAAGGGGACTCCCTAATTATATGTGTGACCTGACACAAACCAAGCTTACACCTGATCTGTGCATGTACAGAACAGGAAAAAGAAGCACGGCAAAGAGTTTGAGAACTTAACTATAATATAAAACAGTACACAATTCCAAGAATGGCCCATGAGAGGTGCATGTGCAGTTCAGACACAACACAGCATAGCAAAGCTTTGAAAATTGAACTGACAATGCAACCACAGTCAACTGATTGCAAGATAGAACTTTCCGTTTGAATGTTGCCTGATTGCTAACATCAGTCAACGTTCGCCACAGGATTTTAACAGGACCCAAATTCTCACAACATAATATTCAAAATGCCCATGGTACATTTGAATTTACAAAAAAATACCAGAAAAATATGACCAATACTTAACAGAAAAGATAATCAACAGATGCTAACCCTGAGTCAACCAGATGTTGGAATTATCAAAACTACTACTCAGGAATAAAAAAGTCTGGAAGAATGATGTATGCAACAATGTGGATGAGTCTCAATTGTATATGTTACATACACAATAGGGTACATTCTCTGTGATTCCATTTATATGGAAGTCTGGAAGAGGCAAAACTACAGGGATGGTGAACAGATCTATGGTTGCCAGTGGTTAGGAGTACGGGGAAGAATGGACTACAAAGGAGGGTCATGATGGAATTTTTTGAGAAATGGAACTCTTCTGTTCCATCTTGAGGGTAGTTTGGCTGCATGACTCTGTGTGTTTGTCAAAATTCATAATATACAGCAAATAGAGTGAATTTGTTGTGTAAATTAAAAATAAATATTAAAAATACTTTAAAAACTTATTCTTTCCTCCTTCTGAAGAATGATTTAACTACAACAATCCACCTCATATCTTACATGCTAATATTGCCCAGTATATTCGTATCACCTTGGTTTTATAGCTACAAATTGGTCATTATATTTCTTATTCTTTTTTATATTCAGTCTCCACTTTTTAAGGTTTACCAATATGTAAAAAAGTTTTTTTCCTTCTTGCCTCTCATTTCTTTTTGCAATTACTGTTCTTTCTTAAGGAAAGTAGTACTTTCCTTAATAGTTCATTCAGCAGTATTTGCTAACTAAATTTCCTCTTGATTATCCTAATAGACCATATTTAAATGATAGTTTATCTGGGTATAAAACCTAGAGTCTCAGTTATTTTTTCTGAACATTTTGACTACATTATTCCATTGTCTTCTTGCTGTTATCGATGCTATTTATAAGTCTGGGTTTTTTTGTGCCCCATTGCTTAATATCTTCTTTTTATTTCTGAGATTCACTAGTGTAAGTATGTAGTTTTGTTATCCTCCTGACTACTTGCTTTGACTTTGAATCTTAGACTCCTACCTTTATTAAATTCTAAAGAGTTCCATGTTCATATCATTTACAAAATTTGCCTCTCTTCTATTCTCACTAATGTCTTCCCATGGTGTACCAGTTACACATATGTTGAACCTCCTCATTCTATCCTTCATGTATGTTCATTTCTCTTTCACATTACTTTTTATCGTGTTGCCCTCAGGATAGTTTTCTTATTACAATCTACCAATTCACTAACACTCTATGTTCATATAATCTTATGTTTAATATATTCAAAACTATTAAATTCTAGTGACTATATATTTCTTTTCTACAAATTTTTCTTTTCAAAATTTGCTTGGCAATTTTCATAGTAACATCTTTCTCATGTTCTTGTTTGTTTAGTTTCTACTACTTTAATCATTTAACATGTTTATTTTATTCTTGTGTCTGATAATCCTGTTCTTGGGGGTGGGGTCTAGTCATATCTTTTTTCTCTGCTGATCTTTTTCATGGTAGGCTTTTTCCATGTGTGTCTTATAATTTTAGAATGTGAGCTTTTCTTCCTAGGATTTATGTATGGCAATCATATGTGATTTGATTTCAGTTATCCTAGGATTATAACAAGTCTAGGAGCATATTTATGTTAATTTATTGGTATGTAGTTCCCAGACTACAGAGATGATGTCAATTTAAACCTCAAAATTGTGTGATCAGGTCCATGATTATAAATTTACAAGGAATTATTAACTATTTTCAACTAGAGCCTTGGCCGAGACCAAAAATTTTCATTGTCACCTACCTATGTTAGGGACAGATAACTTTTAGTCTACCCTTTCCCATATGTGTATATAATTTCTAACTTATCTTTTTGTAGGCTCAATTCCCTACATGCCATACCAGCATGGATTTATGCTCAGTTAATTTCCAAGCATCTGGTTCATCAGGATTCACATACCCCTCTAAGAAAGCTGAAGTATCAACTTACAATCTTTTTGTATTGTTTCCTTCCTTTCCTTTTTGTCCTCTGGAGACTTCCCTCACTTTCTTGTGGGTATAGCTGTGTATGTTAAGATGATGTTTGCTATCTTCTATTTATCATTTCTATAATTTTGTATCAAAAAGATTTTCAGTTACTGCCCTATTTTAAGAAAACCTTTTCTTTTATAAGGTGATATTAAAACACATTAATTTGTCCACATCTCTGCAAACTCTAAAAATATTTTGATATTAATCTTGAAGGTATTTTAATAGCTTCAGATCAGGACAAAATTATACAACGTGGCCAATAAATGGTTCATGTGAAAAGACTAAAAACCTTTGAAAAGGTTAATAAACAATGTAGTAATCTAGAATTTTTGCAAATGGTTTCTTTTAAAGAAAACAATGAATACAGAAATGGTCAGAGTGGTATAATTGTGTAAATAACTTGAATTCTTCTCAGGCAGAATCCTGTATTAAGAGGTCTTAATTCCAACAAGAAAACTGGCATAGAAATTTGAAGGTCTAGTATGCAAATTAATGGTTCTGGATGTTTACTGTTCATCAGTTCTTAGAGACATAAAAATGATTTAGCTCAGTGTTGGCAGGGCTGCAAGGAAAAGGGTAAATGCTTTTATGGCTGATGGTAATGTAAATGCGTACCATTTTTCTAACGATCAAAAAGGAAATATGTAACAAGATCTTAAAAATACATTTATACCGTCTGACAAAAGACTGCTATTCCTGATTATATAGCTTTCTTCTGTATTCATAGAAGGGGTCAGTGGTGTCTGGGTGTAAAAATCAGAAATGTATAATAAATGCATTAAAAAATCATAAAATTCAGTAGAACCCAATTATTTTTATTAATAAAATTGATACAAGTTTTAAAAGAGTAGAACTTAGATATAGATGACAACAATTGCAGCTAAAGTCGAGAACGGAGATAGTGTACTGGCCCTCAACACCATCATGACCTGGCATTTTTCCTTTAAAAAAAAAATGTAATTTGATTTCTATGATTTTTTGTTTGGCTGAAATAAGTATTATAACTGAGTTATTGAACACTTACAAAATTAGCACATTTCTATTCATTAACAGATGTTTAAATAAACTTCTCTAAAGTAGGTGAAATGAGATAATTATTTATTAAGGCATTATGTGCTAAATGGTAAACAAGGCATTGGCTCGTCATGCTAAAGTAATATAGTATAAGAAAATAGCAACCGACATTTTATGGCTATGAGTCCAAAGACAAATTGCCCTCAAACTGAGGTGGCGTAAGGTCCTATGTGAAGAATTTCCCTGCGCCTACAGGTGAGAGTTTTCTGGTGCCTTAGGAAACCATTTAGGAAACCATTTAGGGTGTCCTTCCCATCTAATGTCATGTGTAACATCAGGGAAGGAGAGTGAATTTCACAAATACATTTCCTTCAGGCCCTTGAGAACTATTATCTAGAATATGACTTGCAAATAAAGCACAGAAACACTGGCTTGAGGTGACTCAGAGTTTCTAGTAGTAATTAAGAGAATTCCCATCTAAAAGAAAACACAGTTGTAGCGCTTTTTTTTAAATTTACGTTTTTATTTTTTATTTACATTTTAAGGTGTGAATCCATGTATGGAGCATTAGGGTGCATATTATGATTACTACTATTATTTTTGTTGTTGTTATTATTATTTGGGGAACTACTTTTTTTTTGTGGGCACTGAAACCCAAACTATCTAGCCTTTCCCTGCCTGGGGTTTGAATCTACAGTGGAGATACAACACATAGGAAAAGAAGCACCATGATTCATTTCAGATACAGATGTGCATGAGTTCCCACTAAAATGTATTATTAGTATCTGTTTCCAGGAGCACATATCTCCCTTCATAAATACTTTCCAGATGTGTTCCTCTTGGTTGTAATATAAAAATACGCTCATTTCCAAAAAAAAATATGAATAGGGTAACATCTTAACTAAAAATGATATAATACTACAATTTATTAAAAACCCCAAATGTAAAACAGGCTGTAGACACGATCTATAACTATCACACACTCCTCCAAAGTAGATATATGACCCTTCTTGCAGCAGAATGCAAATACTTAACCCATTCCACGTATTGAGTCTTAGGACATTCCCACTCCCCATCTGACAAACTTGCTATTCATCCTGTAACTTTGTCCCTGTGTTTCTCAATCCGTTTCATCTCTCCTGACTCAGAACTTTGGCACACCTTTATATTTTGCCGTCATAAGTTTGTCTTGATTTATTATGTTCTCCTCAGGGTTACCCCTCCCAGTTCAGGCTAGCCCTTTGCTGTACTTTCCCTAACTGCAGGTGGCATTTGTTCCTTCAATAAACTGAAGGACTAGTCTAACATCTATTTAAGAAGCCGTCAAATCCACTCCTCCATTTCACGTAGCTGGGCAACTGTTTCTCACCTACCCAGGAAAAGACTACAGGCTTGTTCTCTGGAGAGAAGTTTTCTGACTGGGAGACACCCAGGCATGGGTGTCTGGAAGAAGGCCTGACCTACAAAAAATGGGCCAATTAGAAGATGTAAGCAGACTGGATACTGAAACCTGGAGACTTTATTCTCCGCTCCTAGGATGCTGAAAGCCAGGCCTGCCTTTCTTCCTAAGGCAGGAAAGCGGAATGGTTTCCTTTGGGAAAATTCCCAGGCCCAGGGGAAAGTCCTAAAAATACCAACATCAGTGACTCCATAATTAAATGGCCCACTCAGATCACCTGACAGTGAATCTCACAGATAACAAGCCCCACTCACGGACCCAGAGCTTCCAATCATCCCTCCCTTTTCAATACGCATGGACAAGCAGGCATTGACAGGCATCTCAGAAGAGCCTCTAATATGAAAGATATAGAACCCCCGAAAAAAAGAAAGAAAAGAAAAACAGAAGGAAGCCACTTAGGAAAGACCTATATTAAGTAGGAATAAGAAAAAAAACCCCTATCATTAATATCTTCAGCTGTGAATAGTTTTATATAGTTTTAATAATATACAACATTGAACGTCAATCCAACATATCAAGCCAAAATTATGATACAACTATACTGGAAAAAAGGGTGAAGACACAG
>NW_020174698.1:6625257-6743120 GCF_003031525.2 Neophocaena asiaeorientalis asiaeorientalis | reverse complement strand
ATATATATATATATAGAGAGAGAGAGAGAGAGAGAGAGGGAGCGAAAGAAAGTCCTCACTGTTTCCAGGGGAAAGTCAATAGGAAACGCCTAAAATTGAAAACATCAAAAAGTAGCAATACAGCTTATTATTTAGTAGGTAAATACCTAAATGATCAGCTAAAATTGTTGATGGTTTCTCCCTCTAGGGAAATGAAGGAAGGATGAGTAGGGGACTAGTGTTGTTTTTCATAAGAAATTTTGTGAAATCTTTTGCTACTTTATGTACATGTATAACTTCAACATTTTTTAAATTTAAAAAGGGGGGGTAAAAAGGAGCCAAAAATGGCATATCATTTAGAAAACTTTTTTGAAGTCTATGCAAAAATGATGAGGTCTTGAATCAGGATCATGGTAGAGGAAATTGAAAGAAGTGGACATATGAACTATTTAATTGATTTCTGCCATTGTGGTCAGAAAAGGTGCTTTGAAATGATTTCAACAGATAAACTATTTAAGTCACAGCATCTGAAAATAAGTTAGATATGGATATCCAGCTGGAGAGCATGAGGCATCCAGGATGAACACTAGGTATCTGGCTTGAGCAAGTGGATAGATGGTGGTGCCATTTGCTGAAGGAGAGGATTGAGGGGGAGGAGAAAATTTTAGGGGAGAAAATACTGAGTTCACTTTCAGAACTGTTTCAGTTAATTTGCCTATACATTTCCCCAAAAGAGGTAGGCCTGAGAGGTTGTTGGGTATGAAGTTCTAGAGCTCAAGACCCATAATTAAGCTAGGAATTATAGACCCAAAAATTGATAAAAAGTGATAAATAAGGCCATGGATATGTATTTTGTTTCCTTGCCCAATAACTCCTTCCCTTCCTCAGAGTTCCTGTGAGGACATTCATGTGTCTTGCCTGGGACTCATTCTGCTCTACTGCCACTGCAAGGACGGGACCCTGATTGACCCTCTAAAGACCCCCTCACTATGACCACAGTGCTTGGTTCAGGATGAACATGTAAACTGAGGTGAGTTTACCAGACGCCTTTTAGAAAAAGTGGGAATGGATATGAGAAGAATGTTCATCTTTTTCCTTCTAGAATTCTGGGCCAGGAAAGTCTGGAGCTGCCTGTGGCTCTCTTGGCTGTTCAGGGAGAGAGCCTGGCTGAGAATGAAGACAACACGGTGTAAAGCAGGGCTAAGGGACGGAGAAAACAGGACAGATTCTTACTATGGTTAGTCACCTTCTTGGATTGAGCCAAGTTTCATTCTCTGAATTCCCCACTTACGTGAGCCAATAATTTCCCTTCCTAAGATGGTCTGGATTGCCCCTGACAGTGTTCTGTCTTGTGAGTGGAAGCGGATAAGTTTGCCATGTCAGAGTGTGAGGGGTAAATAGAGAAAGTATCTAGAAGAGTACCTTACATGCCTCACAACTGTGAGCGGAGGAGAAGCCAGCAGGGGAGACAGAGAAGAAACTGTTGGGTATATAGAGAAAGAAAAAAAAAAAAAGGAAAGGAAAAGCCATGACAGTCATGAGAAGACTGTGTTCCCAGAAGCAGAAAGGAATCCACAATATTAACACTGCCCAAGGTCAATCAACACCTTGAAAAGTTGGCTGACCCTGAAGAAGTTGGTGAGAGCAGTTTTAGTGAAGTGAAACCTGGTAGAAATGGCTTGGAAAATGTGTGGGAGTTGGAGAAACTGAGACAATAAATGGAGACAAATCATTCAAGAAGTGGAGTTTGTAGAAGAGGAGAGATCACATAGAAGCTGCCAGGGCACGGGTCTAGGGAAAGTTTCTTTTTCTTTTTTCAGTTTTAAGAAAAGAGAAGCATGAGTATAATTAAATACTGATGAAAAGGACCTAGTGAAAAGGGAGAAATTGAAGTAGAGAAGTCTAATAATTTATCATGGGAAATCCACGAGGGACTGAGGGAAATGGGATCAGGAGCTCAGTGGAGAAGTGCCCTTAAATAGGAAGAGAGAAGGTGGCCATGTCGATGGATACAGTGAAATTGATTTATAGGCTTGGTTGAGAGAGTTCCTATCTTACGAATTTATTTTCACTGTGAAATAAGAAGCAGGGTCATCTGCTGAGAATAAGGAGATGTGGAACATTTGAGTAAGGCAGGCAAGACCTGAAATAGTCACTGGGCCAGCACGTGAAATAACACTGGATTGTTCGGTGGGGTTGAGGGCCTAGATCAGGTTGTGTCCAGGAATTTAAATGGATGTACCCTGCAGAGTTGAAGGAGTTGCTCAAGCAGTGAGGGGATAGCATGGGTGCAGGCAAGGAGGGAAAGCTGAGTTTGTCTAGGATTGACATAGAATGGCAGTCATTGTTTCCTACAGAGTTGGGAGAAACAGTGACATCTTTGGGCATAGGATTTCTTTCTTTAGAAAACAACCCATCTAGTTTTCTTATCCGAGGGTATTTCAGGGAGAATTGATGGAGTTTATTGGTTGAATAGTGGGGTGGAGAGTGGAGGGATACATTCTATATTGGGAGTAATAAAAATAGGTATTTATGAGACAATGGACAATTTCTTATTCATCAACAAATCTAATCTTCACAACAACTCCAGGAAGTAGTTTTACT
This sequence comes from Neophocaena asiaeorientalis asiaeorientalis, assembly GCF_003031525.2. Classification (NCBI taxonomy): domain Eukaryota; kingdom Metazoa; phylum Chordata; class Mammalia; order Artiodactyla; family Phocoenidae; genus Neophocaena; species Neophocaena asiaeorientalis. Next base: position 6,740,537 of record NW_020174698.1, on the reverse strand, counting down.
GAACTCATTTTATAGCTGAGGAAACCAAGACTGGAGCATTACTAATTTATCCGAGGTCTCTCAGCAGGAAACAACAGACAGACTGTTACCATAATAGAAAAATCATGATTTCTGGTGTGTCAGAGACACATGTAAACCCAGTCAAGCCCTTTTCACTATGAAAGAGCTACTCATGTCATCGCGTCTGGTCCTAAACACTTTCTATGTGATGATTGGTGTATCTCTGGGGGCAGCAGCCCTGACAAAGGCCCTAGGGACACAGTGATGGTTGGGTCAGACCATGGGCACAGGATTCCCAGCCATCCTCCCCTAGGACTTGGGCAAGAAAGGCCTCGGCCTGGCACTTCACAAATTTCTGTGAACAAGCGCATGGGCACTTCTGTCACTTGCCATCTGTGCAGCACTCAGTGCTGACATGGTAGAACCCATAATCCTAAACATCTGTTCTTGGAAGTAACACTTTTCATCCTCAGAGAAACACTGCACATTTCTTTTCCTATATCCTCTAGACAAATGCTGGCTACCACTGAATGCTGTCAAGGTTTGTGGGTCGTGTCGCTGACACTGCTTCTGAGTGCGGGGAGGATTTTGTACGTGGAAGCAGGTAGAAAATAGAAAAGGCAAATTAACCAATTTGTGAAATCCTTCCTCTCAAATAAGATTATTGCATTAGACTCTTACAGAATGAAATAGCCTTTCCCAGTGGTATCAAGCATCCATGGTCTTGCTTTCCTCATCTTCTACATTTGCTATTGCATGTGGCACCCAGAGAACATTTTGCAGTATTAAACAGTCTATATCACTCTTACATTTGTTTGTGTACATATCTATATCTACATATACATAAGTCTAGACAGAACATGAGTAAAGCATAATCTAAATTTTTTAAATGATGACTAGCTGAACATTAAAAGCTGCAGTTGCAAATAGTTTGGTTTTTGTGAAAGTATTAAATGTGATTTTATTAATTTTCCCCCAAATAAATAATTTCAGGCTCATTTAAATAATTTTATACTAAACTTTGTATTAATCATTATAATTTTATATTGTATTTTAGTTTTTATATGCCATTTTGAATACTTTATAACATAACATTTTTAAAAACATATAGACAAAATTTTAATTTCCACTTTTAATGAAAACAGGTCAAGCTGAGTTTAGTTTGAATATAATGACATTTTATTTCTTAATCCTTTAGGCTAGCAAGAATGAGTTTATGTGTCTAGTATGCTAGAAATAGAAAATACAAAAGTAGAACTTAGGGAGAAAAAGGTGAAAAGCATAAAGAAATAGAAAATGTTCAGGGACTTCCCTGGTGGTGCAGTGGTTAAAAATCTGCCTGCCAATGCAGGGGACACGGTTCAAGCCCTGGTCCTGGGAGATCCCACATGCCGCAGAGCAACTAAGCCCATGCGCCACAACTACTGAGCCTGCGCTCTACAGCCTGTGAGCCACAACCATTGAGCCAACACTCCACAACTACTGAAGCCTGCGTGCCTAGAGCCCATGCTCCGCAACAAGAGAAGCCACCACAATGAGAAGCCCACGCCACTGCAACGAAGAGTAGTCCTTGTTCACCGCAACTAGAGTAAGTCTGTGTGCAGCAATGAAGACCAAATGCAGCCAAAAATAAATTAAAAAATAAATACATTTTAAAAATAAAATAATAAAAAAGGAAAATGTTCAAAGAGGAAGCTTGCTTAAATTTTTAAAAACTCAAAATAAAAGTGAGATTTTATTGACAATAACCCACATAAAATTTGCAAACAGGACATATAAATTCTTTACTAAATAAAGATTTAATTACTGACCAAAACGTTGAAAATGAAATAAAATTATTTTTATTAGATTTACTTTGAACAAATCAAATAAAATCTCAGCAATTATATATAAATTAAGATTTAATGAAAATATTACTATAAGAGATGGTGAAAGTCATTGCATAAGTTATATGATGAAAATGAAATATTTCATAAAATTTTCTTTAATAATGTTTAAATTTTATAATATTTTTGTTTCATTTCTAAGTATGTATATTGTAAATTTTATTAATTTTTTTTTGATATTTTTCAGCTGGGTAGTTTCCCCAAATTTAAATTAATTAAATGTAGTCATGGAACTGCAGTGACTCAATTTGACATTGCTGTTAATAGAACACAAATTTTAAGAAAATCCTGATTTTAACAACATAATTGGCATTTTTCTTCCTGAAGTAAAGACATGAAAAATAAATTGTATGGAATAATTATATAATAATTTATAATTATGGAGCATTTCATTACTCACTGAAACATCACCAGCTCAATCAATGAAGCACCCAAACTTGTACAATAATAATAAAATTACATTTTCTTGAAATCTTGTTCTCTTCAGGTATATAAAAACCATGTTTTACATGTTTGTAAAAATCTTATTGTTAAGATATTTTTGTCAAGATGGGGGATAAACATATTTTATTTAACAGTTTGATAGATTTTATTGTTTAAATGTTGAGTTATGTGGTATATGGGTCACCATTTGTTTTCTTCCCACAGACTGTTTAGTAGTTAACCATGGACTAGAGACTAGTCAACAACTGTTAAATCAGAACCCATTAACTTAACCACCCGTAGACTTAATTTAACCTAGGGATTCCGGAGAACTACCTGATAACCGCCCTTAAAACCCCACTGGGATCATTTGGAAAGCAATAATGCAAGTAAATTAACCTAAGAGATTCAGCCAGGGTAGAAGAAATCAGAAAGGAAGGGCACATGTAAGTAAAATGATCTCTAAACACTGGCTCACACTGGAAACTTCATGAAACATTGAATAGAGTGGGCAGAGATAGTTAAAAATTTCACCTGGAAAAGGTTTGGGCAAATTATTTTTGATTATATGCAAATCTGGAGTGGTAATGAGTTGCTTATTTATTTTCGTTATTATTTTCCCTAAAAAGTGATAGTGGTGCTGGTGGGTGGAAGCAATTGTAATAAAGCATGCTGTATACGACTTAGCGGCATCATCTTCTCATTGAAAAACACCCCAACCTCATTCTGTCTGTAATGGGAATAGAGTATTTCTTTAGTGCATATAATGGAAAAAAATTACAGCTGTCAAAAATGATAGCCTAGACTACTTTTATAACGCATTTCCTTAAAGCTGTAAATCACCAGTGTTAGTACAATCTCTTAAATTTTCTTCTCATTCTTTTTCTATTCTTCTCCCTGTTTGCATTTCTCCCCCTCTTTATTTCTTCGTATTGTCCTTCTTATAACTGTTTATCCATGTTGTCATTTTGAGTAATGCTTCTCGTTAAAAATTTTCAAATATTTTTCACATTTTGAACATAATTAAGCCTCAAAAATCTGGGGTCTTTGTGATACAGTGATTTCTGTTTTGATGTCCAACATGTTAGGGAAAAGGATAGTTTTTAATTTTGACATTTGAGAAAGTTTTTACCTGTGTTAAAACATATGTGATAATACTTAATAGGATTTTTATTTTAACATGAAAAAATATAAGCAAGAAAGTGAAAACAGAGGCAACAGTTGAGAACACTGGTTTACGTCGTATAGACCTCAGTTCGGTCTGAGCTCTCCCTTTACTAGCTGTGTGACATTGAACAATTTTCTTAATCTGCAGCCTGAATCTCCTCATCTGCCACGTGGGTATAATAATGATTCCTATCTCATAGAGGTGTGAGAATTAAATAAAAGGATCTGTGTATGGTGCTTATAACTGTGTGAAGCACATAGGCAAGCTTGGCAACATTATTACTGATTCCACTGTTATTATCATTTATTAGTATTAACTGCCTCTGACCTTCTTTTATGAAATAAAGTAATACATACCCACAAAAGAAAATTTAGTTGGTGGAGAAGCATAAATTGAAGAGCCTTCTTTCCTTGCCTCTGCCATCCCCCCTCTCTATTAATGGTTTCTCTTGTGTTCTGCCTCCAAATTAGTTTGGGAACCAGCATATATACAATCCTTTCTGAAACTACACAGACAGATCAGACTTTGCACCCTGTCTTGCTCTTTTGTCATTTAACTTATCTTGAGTGTCTTTCTCTATGCACACCTATATATCACCCTCATTCTTTATAATAACTGTGTCATGTCTCATTGTATAAATGTACTATGAGTCATACAACTGGTCTTCTTTTGCAGTTTTTGATTTTACTATTACGTCTGTAAGAAAAAGTCCTAGCAGTAGAATTTCTGAATTGAAGTATACATGTGTTTTCTACTTTGATACTTTTTTCCAAATTACCTTCCCAAAAGTTTACACTGATCTACTCTAGTAGTATGTTATGCATTTGGATATGGTCCTGAAAAACGTGTACGTAAATAAGTTATTTAAAATAGATTCTTTAAGTTAAATTCACTAGAGATGTGACTTATGTTTTAGCAGGGCCCATGACTTTCTTTGATAATTTCTGAAAGATGTAGACTTTCATCTTTCTGACAATGTACAATCCAGAAGATGCATGCGTGCATATCCATTTAGAGGAAGTCCATCTATGATAGACTGAACAATGGCCCTCCAAAGATGTCCAGTGAGACTCATCTCAGACTTCTCACCTCCAGAACCAAGATAATGAATCTGTGTTGTTTTAAACCACTGAGTTTGTGGTAATTTGTTACAGCAGTAACAGGAAACTAATACATCAATCATGTATCCCAAATGAGGATTCAGCTATATGGGCACATACCCTGTATTGGAATATATGAGAGCACAGCTTTAGAAAACCAAAAATCCTTTAGTACACAAAGCAGTAAAAAGTTGAGCTGGCCACTCCACCTCCCCTGTTCTCCCACTGTCATAGTCCTTAAGCATCTTCATGGAAACCTCAGGGTTCCGAGAAGTAAATTGAAAACTACTCCTTTAGAAAATTTAATAAGCTTTCCTCTGCGATTTGAGAATGTGTTCATAAATTGGATCTTTAAAAAATGTATTTTTCAATTAGTAGTAATTATCGGTACCTATTTAAGGTCACTACTGTACTAGACTCCAGAACACAGCTATAAACAAGGCAGACTTATTCCTGCCCTCACAGGTTATAGAATGCTAAGGAAAACAGCCACTTCCAATGGAATGTGACAGATGCTCTGATGGCAAAAGACTAGGGAACTGTGTGGATACACAGAAGGGATACTGTCAGTGATCTGATATGAGGAAGGCATAAAAGAAATCTTTCTGAAGGAACATCCAAGCTCAGACCAAGCAGAGTAAGGAGAAGCCTCCGTAGCTGCCTAGGAAGGGGTGGGGTATAGATAAGAGGCATGGCCTGTTGAGAATCATTCTGGTAGAAGGAACATCATTTCTAAAGACCTAGAAGTGAGACATTAGGATACATTTGGGAAACTACCATGGATAAAGCACAAAATGCTATGGAAAAATGGAAGGAAATGAGGCTGAAGGTCTTAAGGGGTACTGCTGTTCCTAGGAAGGCATTTTCTCTTTATTCTCCTGTCCAGGCAGAGACACCCCAGTAGGTCTGGGGTGAAGCCCCATTCACATTTACAAGAATTGCTCTGTACAGAAAGTGGAGGACCAATGAGGAGAAACAACATTGGAGGCTATTGCAGGAATCAAAGCTAGAGCCATCGTGGTGGAATGGCCTGACAAGATGTTTAGCTCCCATGCTTGACAGGGCTGGTGATGAGTGGATCTGTGGGGCAGGGGATGACAAGAAGAGAGAGGAATCCAGAATGACACCTGGGTTCCCGGCTTGACAAGGAACACAGGAGGCTTCCATCCTGCAAGTGTTGAGTTTGAGCACTCGTAGGGTGTTCTCTTGGAGAGGTCTAAAAAATAGGTGCAGAAATAGATCTGGAGCCCCGGAAAGTAATTTGGAAGAGAGATATTTATGAGTCATTAGCTTATACTCATTAAGTGTGAAGCAAAGTGAGGCGAGAGAATAAAATCCCCCAGGGAGAGAGTGTAGAGTGGGAAGAGGGTGTAGGACAGGACCCTGAAGAAGTCAATACTTACGCAAGGACTAAAAGAAGAGGTGTCCACCATGAGGCTGAAGAGGAGCTGCTGGGGAAGGAACAGGAAAGGCAGCCAAGTGGGAGGACGTGGTCAGCAGCGCCTCTGCCATACCATGCCATGCCATGCCATGGAGGGCTGAAATGAAACCATCGCTAAAAATGTCTCGAGTATACAACTGAAGGAGGTCTTGAGTTTCCCTAGAATAGTTTCAAGAGTGTGATGCGGGCGGAAGTGTGACCTGAATAGGCTGAAAAGTAACTGGGAACTGAGTCCAGTGGGAAGGGATGAAATTCAGAGGACAAGTGGAAGGGTGAACTGCAGAGGTGGGAAAGGAAACTTGCTCCATTGCAAGAGAAGGAAAGGAGGAAAGGATGGATACATTTATGTTTTCATAAAGAGAAAATTTAGGCTCATCTTCACCTATTAGAGAATGATTTTCTGATATCTAAATTATAAGAAAGAGCAATTAGAATTCTTGAGTTGTCTCAAAGGACAGAAACAGGACCAGTGAGGAAACTAGAGGAAGATTAAGTTTGGCTTGACTTTAGGAGGAATTTGTTAATGACAGCTCCTCAGAATGGAATGCTTGTGTCAGTAAATTGTGAGATCCCTGTCATAGGTATGACTGAAATGAACACAACAGCTATTGCAAGGGAGAATAAAAAATAACATGGTGGGGGGGAATGGAGGAGGAAAGGACTGACCATGTTTTTGAACATCCCCTCCTGTCCTTCACATTCAACTCTGCAAACTACAGCAATCCTATTATACATTGCATACTGTCCCTCAATTCCTTTTTTCTTGAAGCTCTGCCCAACTACTGGTGGTAAAAATTTTTCTCTAGACACTCAGCTTCCAGATTCAGAGGCAGTTACAAATATATCAGACCCAGGAACTACATCATGACCTCCAGAGTGGGGACTGGAATTAGTCTTCTGACCTATGCCTAGTTTCCAAGGTGTCTGAGTTGAGATCCACAGATCCCTAAATGCCCATGATACTAATCACCACAACTCCCATTATAACTGAACATCTTCTTGTTTATTGCTGAGCACCTACTATGTTCCAGGTACTGTTCTAGGTGCTGAATATGTGATGTTGAAAGTACATTTCCTAAGGATGCAGATTTTTGTCAAAAATTGTTCACTGATGTATTATTCCCAGCACCGAAAACAGTGCCTGGCACAGTGCAGGTCTCAATAGATTTTTGTCCAATGAATGACACAGACTCTGCCTTTAAGTTGCTTGAATCATGTGTACAAGACGAGTGTATACACTGACACCTGCGGTGCAATGTGGCAAGTACAATTATGAGAAATTGCACAGGAAGCACAGAAGGGGGACACCTTCCTCAGCTTGGGGTTCTTGGTTTGTATTCTGGTTCCCAAATAGCCCTGGGGCGCAGCCTGAGCTCAACCTGCCTGCCAACCTGTCAATCTTTGCTATTCCTCTCTACCTACAGATGAGCCATGTCATTCTATCCCAAACCATTATCTGGAACTCCTCTTCAATCAAGGCACTGCCACCATCATGACCATGAGTGGATATTGCTCCTGATCAGAGGTAGGTACTTCTAGCAGATCAGAGTTCTTAGAGAGAAGAATGACAGTCCAACTGTTCCTTATTAGACATCGTATCTTGGACAGCTAGACAAGTTCTTAGAGGCCAAGGCATGCTGCCAAGACTGTCTCTAGTACAGGCCACTCTACTGCCTCCTGTGCTGGTTGCCTTAGGATCCCAGCAGGACTCACAGAAGTGTTCAAGAAAGTTCTCTAGGAATCATTCCCTCTTCTAAACGTGCATTACTACAATGAGAAAAAGTTGTCATGGAGAGAGGGAGGTGTGGTGAAAACAGCGGGAGTTTGAACCCCAGACACCTTCTTTGCCTCTTTTGTATGGACAAGTCACTTAAATTCTCGGATTCTCCATCTCTCTCTCTCTTTTTTTAAAAATAATTTTTCTCTATTTTGACATATCAGACTTATAGAAAAATGGCTAGCTGTGGGTCACTGTGGTAGGTGAAGCTGAATCCTGGGGCTACTGTCAGCCAACTGGTCAGTGGACCTTGGTCCTGGGGTCTCTGGTTGCAGGGTCTGGGGTTCCCAGCCTGATGGTGGGTAGGGCTGGGTCTGAAAAGCTGGCAGCAGGGTCCCAGGGCTAATGCCAGCCTGCTGGTAGGTGGGGCTGGGTCCTGGGGTGGCTGGGGGCTCAGGAGATAACAGGGCAGCTGGTCTGCTGATGGGTGGTCCCTGTCTAGCTAGCTACTTTAGCTATTTGGTCTGGGGTATCCCCAAACTGCTGCCAACTGGTTAGCGGGCAGGGCCAGATGCTGGCACTAATAAGCTAGAGGGAGGATTCCAAAATGACACTTACCAGCATCGGTGTCCTTGTGGTAGAACAAGTTCCCCCAAATGGCTGCCACCATTGTCTGTGTCCCCAGCGTGAGTTCCAGTTGCCTCCTGCCTCTCTGGGGGGGCGTCCCAGATCAGCAAGTGGGTCTGACCCAGGCTCCTTTTAAATTACTGCATCTGCCCAAGGTCTTAGAGTGTGTGAGATTTTGTGTGAGCCCTTTAAAAGTCGAGTCTCCATTTCCTACATCCCTCTGGTTCTCCTGAAAGTAAACCCCACTGCCTTCAAAGCCAAACGCTCTGGGGGCTCATCTTTCCAGTGCAGGACCCCCAGGCTGAGGAACCTGATGCGGGGCTCAGACTCCTTGTTCCTTGGGGAGAACCTCTGCGATTGTAACTATCCTCCCATTTGTGGGTCACCCACCCGGGGACGTGGGTCTTCACTGTACCACATCTCTCTCCTCATACCCATCTCACTGGAGTTCCTTCTGTATATGCTTAGTTGTAGAGGATATTTTCGGCTAGTCTTCAGGCTGTTCTCATCACTAATCGCTCTGTAAATAGTTGCAGTTTTGGTGTGGCTGTGGGAGGAGGTGAGCTCTGGGTCTTTGGCCACTCCCGGTACTTTATCTTCTTTGTTGCTAATGTAAATGGGGTTTTTTTATACCATTGTGTTCTCTGTTATCACTTTGTAACTAACTGCTATTGATTTCTACATGTTAGTTTTAAGGCCTGCTACAATACTTTGATTGTTTGAGTTTTATCATTGATTCTCTAGGGTTTTCCAAGTATAAGATCATAACGTCTGCAAATAGAGATAATTCTCTTTCTTCTTTTCCAGTTCCTATGCCTCTGATTTCTTTTGTCTAATTGCTTGGTTGACATTGCCAGTACAATGTTGATGGTAATGGAAACAATGGCCAACTTTTGCTTTGTTCCTCTTCTTTAGTGTCTTGCCATTAAGTAAGATACTGGCTTTAGAACTAAGGAATGTATATTTTGTCATGTTAAGAAAGTATCAGTTATTATAATCTTAAGTATTTTTATCAGGAAAGGGTGTTGACTTTTCTCAAGAGCATTTTTTCCCAGCATTGATGGAGATAATCATGTATACAATTTTTCTTCTTACAGTTTTTAACATGGCATAGTAATTATGCCATATACTATGTAACATAGTAATTAATTTTTCTACTTTTGAAGTAACCTTGCATTCCTGAAATAAACCTTACTCGGTCATGCTGTATTTTATAAAAAGTGGAATAGATTCTTTTGCTAATATGTACCACTTTTGTATCAATATTCATAAGTGAATATTGAATTAAATATTCTAATCCCATATCCGACTACTAAGTACCCTCTCAGAGTCCCATGAGCAAAATTTTGGCTAGGTTTCAAGATTAAAAATTTCTTTTTTTCTTTTCTTTTTTTTTTAAAGCATGACTAGCACATCTTCACATTTAAGATCTGTTGATACTAGACACTCATGAAGGGAAGATAAATCAAGTTCAGTCATAGCTCTAAGATAGAAGTTATATTTTTTTATGTGAAAAAAATAAAGACACCAACACACTGTGCATTACTAGACAATGTACACACAGCCTTTATGCATCATGGCTGGGATGACAATCTCTGGGTTTTCCATGCACTTTTTCCTTTCCTTGAGGGTGGATCTTTTTGCACTAAGTAACTCAGCCTTGAACTCAGCCTGATGGGCTGAATTATAATATCTGCAGGTGGTACCATGTTTCCCTGGTAAATGAGGAGATCCTCCCCTATTGTCCAATACAGCAGCCGCTAGTTTGGTTTTTTTTTGTTTTTATTTTATTTTTTTGCGGTACGCGGGCCTCTCACTGTTGTGGCCTCTCCCGTTGCGGAGAACAGGCTCCGGATGCGCAGGCTCAGCGGCCATGGCTCACGGGCCCAGCCGCTCCGCGGCATGTGGGATCCTCCCGGACCGGGGCACGAACCCGTGTCCCCTGCATCGGCAGGCAGACTCTCAACCACTGCGCCACCAGGGAAGCCCGACCACTAGTTTTAAATTTAAATTAATTAACGTTAAATTAAAATTCAATTCCTCAATCATGGTAGCCACATTTCAAGAACTCAATAGCCACATATAGCTAGTGGCTACTGTATAGGACGGCACAGATACAAAACACTCTCATCATTGCAGAAGAAAGTTCTATTGGATAGAAATGCTCTAGAACATACAAAAAGTTATTTCCATTCCAGTGGCAAAATTTAGCTCTGAGAAGAGACTGGATATCTTTTGTGAGGTAAATACTTTTGGAAAGTCATTTGGGATAGGTTAGGGTGATACCCTGAAGGGACATAAGGGGAGAACAAAGAATGGGTGTCCCTCAGGCAATGTAAGGATTTTGTTTATATTACTAGTATATATTAGCTGTGGTCAGAATCTGATTCGCTGGGAACATATAGGGTATTTTTAGAGGCTGTATGGAGAGAAAGTGAGGAAGAGAACAGAGACCCAGCTGGCGGCAGCAGCTAGAGAAGAAAGCCAGGATGTCTAGTGAGGAGATAAGTGTGCTGTGGTGAGTGCAATGCAACCCTCTCCTCTATCTCTCCTAAAAATCTTGTGTAAAATATGCATTACTCACCAGTGCTTTGGGAGTTGAAAATGTTTTTGCTGAGTCTGCTCTCAATATGAGTATGACGAAGGTACAATGTGTCCAATTATATGCAGTTTAACATTTTACTACCTTGTTACTGGGTATCCCTTTCTCCAGGGGCAATCTATGCTTCCTCTTTTCCTTATGATACTAAAGACTCTGGTTGGATCAGTACAACAATCAATCCCTTTCCAGGTGTGCCAGGGGAGTCTTCCAATGTGCAAGTAATTTGAAGGAGTGTAGCCAACTGCTTTGAAGCAAGAAAAAAAAATGTATTTGCTTTTCCTCCTCATTTGATTGTGAATCTAATATGTCTGATACAACCCAGACACTGTTCTAGGAGCTGGATATATAGCATTGAACAAAACCATATCCCTGCTTTCAAATAGCTTAAATCCCTTACCCTTTAATGCCCTACCCAGCAACATCTACCCAAAAACAGCTAGTTAGAGATAGAACAACTACTAGGTATGACGCTTTACCTATGTTACACTTGAACATTCCTAGTGCCTAGGAGTTGATATGTGCTACAAAATTATCATTTTAATAGATGCATATTAATAGTGTAAAAATGATAGTTCTTACTGTTGGAGGGTATGGTAAAATGGGTACTCTCATACTTTTGTTGGGTGAATACTTTGGGTCGAACATTGCAGACAGCAATTTGGAAATATTTTTCAATAATTAAATAATTTCACTTCTAGTGATCCATTGTATCTGAGAATCTGAAGAGCTATCTAACGTCTACCTACTTAATGTGAGAAAAAATTATACAAAACTTAAGAATCAATAAACGGAAATGGTTAAATAAGTTGTAATGCATTTATATTATAGAGATATATACAGCCATTAACAACATGTTTAAACATATTATTGTGATAATCAAGCATATATGATACCAGCTTTGAAAATACCGGCTAGATTAATAAACTGATATTTTGTGCAGTTGTCATTTAAGAGAGTTATTGGAATAATATTTCCTTCCTGTTTGAAGTATTGAGCACATGGGGAAGGGTGAATATTCTTCACCAAGAAGAATGTCAGATGGTAATTATCTCTGTTTTTAAAGAAGATTTGGTTAGAGATAGTTTTACTAAACTATCAGGAACATTTAAATAGAATAAAGGAAAATCTAAACGAAAGAGCTAATGTAAGTTAAGGCATAGTACTTGGAAAAGTTATAACTGTATTGGCCTCTATTAAAAATGTGGAATATTCCCAAATGTTACATCTTTTATGAGACCTTTTTCTGCAGTGGAAATCTGTAGAAGAATACATTATCTTCATATGAACCAAATTGTATTTCCTCTCTTTTCTGATAATTTTTACAAAAAGCATCTATGGATGCTTTTGTTATAGATTTATTTACCTGGCAATTCAGGTATATAAAGTTTATGAAGCAACAACTTCAGGAAGTGCCCTTATTTTACCTTAAGATGTTTGTTATAAAATTCTCTATTATACAGTATATGTGTTTTCACTTCTATAGGCTAATCTCTGCAGCTTTACAGTGATACCAAACAGCTTTTGAATTGATCAGTTCAGCTACTAAGGTAAATCAGTTGAACAAAACCCATAAAATTTTAGATAGGGGTTTAATCTTTAGACTGCAGATGTGAATCTAGTCCTCATATATATTTTGGGATCACTGTCAGCAAAAGTAAAGATAGTTTCATTCATTTAAGAAATAATTATTTTAAGTAAAACATTATTTGAAAATATGTGAAATTAATTTATAAGCTATCACCATGGTATAATAACTTTAGAGCATATTTATGAAAATGTTATAAGAAAATACTGCATTTAAAATATGAAAATAGTATCAGTCTTGCCTGAAAAATATGCATCAAAATATAAGATAGGATTCTACCAACTTATGATTCTATGTGGAACACTGAAGAAGTAAATGAGCATGACTCTTGACCTTTGAGAAATTCATATATAGTATAAAGCAATAAAAACTAAAGTGAATATTTAGTTGATATGTCAGATGCATAGTATTTTAAACTAAAATACGCACCCTAATTGTATTTTTAATTTTTGTGTGTTAAGTGGTGTTGTCAAATAGATAATGAGAATCATTTTAATGAGTAAAAGAAGAAAACCACAGATTATTCTTGTGATCAGGAGAAAAAAAAAGAGAAAGATTAATATAATAGTAATTACCTGAGCAGATGGATTCCTAATCCTAGAAATAAACATGCTAATTAAGCTATACTACAGAATGACAAGATATTAAGGTCCTCTGAATCTGGAGACATTCTTTTTTTTTTTTTGCGATACGCGGGCCTCTCACTGCTGTGGCCTCTCCCGACGCGCAGCCTCAGCGGCCATGGCTCACGGGCCCAGCCGCTCCGCGGCATGTGGGATCCTCCCGGACTGGGGCACGAACCCGTGTCCCCTGCATCGGCAGGCGGACTCTCAACCACTGCACCTCCAGGGAAGCCCTGGAGACATTCTTATTCTAATTTACTAGTGTAACTTAATTCTCATTATATTAAAAAGTGCTTAATCAACCAAATCTTTTTTAATTATCAAATTTACTTAGGCAGTTTTAATGTTTCTGTAAATTTCTTCCAAGTGTGAGCTAATATGGGGCAGTCTTTTTCATCAGTGTATTTGTGGTTTGTTCGATACTTGCATTTTTCACAGAGCAAGATTCAGTTTTTTGTATCACTAACAAGACACTCTTTCTTTGCGCTTGTCGATGGTGTTTTAATTGGGGAATGAAATATCATAATGCTGACCATTTCCTAGCTACCCTATCCAGCCTTCCTTTAAAGACGAAAAAAATCGTTACTGGTAATTGAGATTTACAGTCCCTTGGCTGATTTAAATGTTACAGATTTTGATACTTCTATAACCAAACATTTTAAAGGAAATTTACAGGAAGAATGGGAATAATGGATGGAAAACAAATGTCTGTGTGAATAAGTAAGTGTGAGGCAGAAGCAAGGGAGACAGCACCATTATTTTCATACTTACATGTGCTCGAGAAGCTTAAATTATCTAACCAGTAACTGATCAACACAAAGTAGATTTTAAAAGGTTACCTGGGGGCTTCCCTGGTGGCGCAGTGGTTGAGAGTCCACCTGCCGATGCAGGGGACACGGGTTCGTGCCCCGGTCCGGGAGGATCCCACATGCCGCGGAGCGGCTAGGCCTGCGAGCCATGGCCGCTGAGCCTGCGCGTCCGGAGCCTGGATACAATGTATGTAATAACATAGACAGAATCAGCTATTCTGTTAAAAATCATCCAGATCCGGATAGATAAGATTATCTTTGAACAAACAGTATGCTAAAGTCTGGTCTCCACATTATCATTGAAATTAAGCCAAATTCTGCAAGTAATGAAAGGGAAGTTTTGGTTAACTACTAATAATGAATAATTCATTGGTGAGATTATGAATAAGAACAATCATCATGACTGAAATAATGTTCCTGAAACTGACATAGCATTTGAAATAGAGGAGTTTATAGATTCAGCTAAAGTACAGTGGGTATATATTCTGTGCTGGTAAATTATTGAAATTCAAAACTTCCTTCGGGAATAGGTGCATGGTTCTCTCAAATTAATAGTAAGGAGCTCTTAAAACTCAGAAATTCAAAGGCAAGGAGTCAAAGCACATGCCAAGGAATTTACAATTTTCAATTCTTTTAGCTCCTGAGACCTGCCATTTGTTTGTGTTGTTGTTATTTTAAAATATTCTTTATAAGGTATTTTCCCCCTCTAATTATAAAAGGAAAACATGCTTACTAATGTGAAAAATATTTTTGAGTATCGAAAAGATTTTGAAAACAAGAATTCCACCTACCTGAGCTATTTGGTTTTATAAAAATGCCTTTAGCTCTGATTTCATTGGCCCAATGATTCTTGTTTGTTTTAAAATATTAGTCAGGCCTTACAGGGCTTCCATAAATCTGTTGCTCCTTGCATGGTAGTAACTGCATAACTCCCATGAAAGATAAAAGTCCCTGACGTAAGAGCCCTTAGTGAATCAGGCCTGACAGGACCACTTCCTCATACAAAGACGCACACCAATGTGAGAACACAAGATAGAATTTCCAAGATGTTTAGCCACTATTCTCTTATTTTTAAATTGTTAACTCAAAAAAACATCAAAGGCGGCTACCTCAGATATCATTTGGCAACTGTCCCCTGAGGAATCCAAACTTGATTATTGAAACTGAAATTGTTACCCAACTATTTTAGCAAATTCTATTAGCTATTTCATTATGCCAAAGTTGACTCACCTTGTCATCAGGGTTGCATCTGATATGTGACTTAGTTGGCTAGGCCTCAATAAATTTTGTGGTATTGTAAATAAAACCCAAAAGAGAGAAGTTCTTGTTTTTCATAGAGAAAAGATGATTTCCACTTGGGTTCATAAAGCATCTCTTTAGTATCATTTTTCTGATTTATTAAAAATCAACATCTTGGGAAGGCTTATGCAAAATAAAACATCTACTTTCAGAAGTGTTTTCTGTATACACTAAACAATATTGGAGAATTATGGATATGCAAGGTAAGTGGAGAATTAAACTCGAGTGAAGGCTGCTAGTAAGTAATATAAATAATACTGGTACTAAAAACAGATAACTCGACTTTAGGAAAAGAATGTGGTAAAGTGCTGCATTTCCGTTACTAAGCATGACAATAATTAGATAAAACCTACTGCCAAGTTTACTGAAAAGAGGAAATCTAAAAATATTTTGTGGTCAGTGTCTGGCTTAACCTAAAGAAAAAGCTTTAGAAAAGCCTACTTTCACTTGGTTAATTTTCTTACTACATATGTGATTGATGAATTCAGTTGTTCAACTGGTGGACAGAAAAGAATTAATGAGATAAAATAGTTTCCCTTCTTCTTATACTACTATAAAGACAGTAATACTATTCATGTAGAAAGAGAACCAAAAGAATATGTCACAAATATATATCCAGTGTTTTATTCCCTATAATTTTAGAATGATAAAACCCTTGAGTAGTCTTCTGGCCCAATTATCTGACCCACATAAAAATATTTTTATGCCCCCAGTTTATATATAAATATATATTTATAAGTATCGTATATACATATATATATATAAAACACATGGATCTCATATACATATATATATATATATATATATATACACAATATATATACACCGAAAGCAGCCCACCAATGTGATGTCAAAGGGAATTCCAACATAACTGCAATAGAAAAAAAAAAGGTCTTGTTCATTTTCAAAACATATATTATTGTTTTACTCACGAAGAAATACTTAAGTTTGGTCAAATCATATGTCCATAACAAAGAGAAATCCTCAGTGCCTGGCTCTCTTTGGAGCTCTCAGCGACTTCACTCTGATATCAGATCTATTGAGCAATATTTGTTAAGCGTTTTCTATGTGCCAGGTGTTAGACAATCAACTTGTAACTTTTCTGGATCCAGAAAACCTACTGCCTATCTTGACCTTGAAGACTGAGCCACAGTAGACTCGCAAACCTTTTTGCAAATATCCCATGGCTGTCTTCCAGGAATACTTAAGCCCCAAAGTAAAACAGAGAATTTGAGATGGGGTTAAATGGTTCTCCAAGCTACTAAAGTGTTTGCATCTGAGGAAATTGATGCTAGGAGATTGATACACCAGCATTTTCTAATAGCATTGATGTTGAGATGTGGCAATTCATTTGAAAACCGTGTGTTCTTAAGTTGGAGACTGATTATACCCATCAATAGATCAAGGCACTGAAAATATGAGTGATATTTAAGTAGTTAATAAGTAATAACTTTGAATTATAACTTGTGCTTGATTACCACCTATAGTTTGACTAGTATTTTTTTTTAATAATGGAATTCAGTAAGAGAGAAAAAGTTACAATAGAAGGGTAAATTTTGAATAAATGAATGAAGGAATGGATGAAACTACCTGCTAGTCAGTAATTTTTACAGGCTAGACACCGTGTCAGACACTTTCTCAGTCTCACTGAAACTTCACTAGGTATGCCTCAGTTTGTAGAGGAGGTAACTAATGGAAGGGATGCTGTGCCTTGCCTTAGACTACACACCTGATAAAAAGTTAGGACTGCAATTTGAATCCATCTTATTCTGACTTCAAAGATCGCAAGTAGAAACAAAAACTCTTTAGTCTTAGAACCTGATATTCTTGTTAAAATAGTTGTTGGGAAGTTTGCAAGCCTGTAAATACACGTTTCCTCAGGTCCCAGGTCCCAGCCTTTGGCCAATTTCTGCTCAAGAAAGGATCTGGAGGGAAAGTATTCTAAAAGAGGCAAACCCTGTACAACTGATGATGAGTTGAATGAGAAAGGAGAATAGTAAAACTGCTACATTTCAGTACACTTTTGAGTTGGAAGATGTAGCTAATTAAAACCTCTCTGAGGAAATGGTAGAAGAACTTGGTGGGGGAGAAGGAGTGAGGGGAGTAGGTGAAGAACTTTCATCTTTCGTTTTTATTATTTAGCCATCAGAGGACACTATGCATACAACAAACTTCTACTCTTATGAATTGATTTAGGTACAACATCCAGATTGAGTACATTTTGTTTCCTTTATCTTATTTTGCTTACCAGTTGAAGTGATGGCAACATGAAGAATAGTTACTGAAATACCATAATCCCAAACCCATTCTTCTACCACCAGAACAAAAAGCAATCTGCAAACAAAGTAGGTGACCTCTGATGAGACTAAAAGAAGTGCAACAAAAGGAAGAATAGAATTATAGCAACTAATAATTCTGAATACAATTAATAACAGAACCACTACAACCCATTCTGCAAAAATATTTTCGTAAGAAATTTTTAATGTTCCATCTCTTAACAGTCCTCATATTTGAATAAGAACTTTTAAAATAGTCCATCTCTGAATAATGGTTGAACTTATAAAAAAACAACAGTACATAATTTCTGTTTAATATTCTTTATACTTAGCATTTTAGAAGGTAAACGTTACAACGTAATCAATGCACACCGATCTGTAAATAGATTGCAAATCTCATTTGAAGATATATTAAAAACTAATGAAATATTCAGCTCTGGGTTTTCAAAAAAAAATGTTAAGAGTTTATCGAACAATAACGTTTCTTTGGTACCAGTTATTGCCTAACTTGGAAATGAGTTCCTTTATGTCTTTGTAATAAAGTAGTATGTTCAGATAGTCATCTGGGAAACATAACGGATAACCATGGATGAAAGAACATCTCATAAATGACTCATGTGAATGGAGGTACCCTTCTAAATCTACCAGTTGTTTCAGAGTGCTGTCCCTGAACATGTATAAAGAGTTAGTTATTTACAGGTCAGTGCCACAGATCTCTAAGAGCCTTGAACATGTGAAGAGTCATGTACTTTGATATGGATCTCTAGGACTATGGTGGTTCCAGAGATGAGATCCATCAAACTTTAAAATGACAAATATATGTGATATCCCACCAAGGTCCCTTTATAATGATATCACTTTCCATAAAAATTACCTTTCTTTCCTTTTAAAACACAGCAAATGATTGGTATGTTCATATAATTTAGGAATTGATCGGTCTAGGCAGGCAAACTCCGTATTTTTCAAAGCAAAAATAAAACAGTCACATTATGTTTTATTGTGCATAAGTAATTTATTAATGGCATGCCAGCGATTGCCTAGTGGGTGAGTAAGACATGGAGCAAGTAAGCAAGTCTCAGGCGCCAGCCTTTTAAAAGACCTCACACCTATTCCTCTTCAATTCTATTTAATTCAACTCAACAGGTTTCAAAAGTTGAATGGAGAACTCATACTAGCTCCTTTTCTACCGTATGCAAATACAATTTCAGTATGTCCACCCTCTAAAATCAAGGCTGTGGAAGGAATTATACAGCAGTATCATATCGATACCAGCTCTTCCCCTCACCTTTCCACTCCTGCTTCCACCAGTGGTTCACAGAGCTTCCATGTTATTATAGGGAAATAGAGATGCCTCTTTTACCAGTATTTACAGATTTTATAGGTTAACTTGCAGCTGCTTAGAGATAGCGAACAAGTCTTGAACAAGCTGTATTTGCATACGTTGATAGAGAAGCATTATGCTTTGTCTATGATATGAGAGACAGCATGATTTAAAGGACGTAGTCCAAAATTTGAAGTCAGGATACCAGTGTTCTAGTCTCACCTTACAGCTTAAGAGTGATATGACCTCGAGCAGGATTTTAACCTTTGGGTTCGTCTGATTCTTCCTCTATAAATTGGGAAACGGAGTACTATCTCATCTACCTCAAAAAATTGTTGAGAGGATTTTATTTTAAGATGAAAGCAGTTTTTAATCTATTCTCTGTGATGCACGGGAAAGATATTAGTAGTCAAATGTCTTAACTGGACTCATACTTTCCAGTGTCCTTGCTAAGCCTGATCTCCTGGGTAACAAAATTGTTGAAACAGACAAGAGCCCTGACCCTCAATACATGCCCAAGGCTTTGAGATTACTCTTACATTTTATCTCCAAGATTAAACAAGTCTGGATTCTCAAAGTGATAACTTTGAAGAGTTATGGCACTTATCTCTTCAAGCCCCAAACTAAAGATCTAATAGGCTAAGGGTTTATTGATATCTTTGTACAAATGTTAGTTGTTTTGAGAGAGGAAAGAACGACATAAACTGCGCCAGGCATCCTGAGGATCTTCACTAATCTCCGCTATGTCAAAACACAGCTTTCTCCAATAAGCCTGTGTCATTGTCCTATCTTTCACTGACTGACTCAAAGGCAAGAGTTAAATAACAGTTGGATTTTAAATCTGTCCCCCTACCCCAAACGCACACACAACCCATACTTAACTCTGTCCTGTGACTATTTCTTTACCATTTGTGAATAGGCTTGAAAGAAAAAAGTTAATTCAATCTTCAATAGGGAAATGCATGAAGAGAAATTTAAGATAGAATGTTAGAACTCTTGTATCTCATTAGAATGAAAGCTTCTTGTCCTAACATACTCTTCCTCTATCCCAAATTGAATCAATAATGGCACAAAACAAGGTTACCCATTTGAGGAGGCTGTTCTGAAGCTTTTCATTTAAATTCAGTAGTTTTAGCTGACCAAGTTTCCTATACAAGTCACATTTGGCTTCAGGCAATTTTTGTATATTTGTTTGTTTGTTTGTTTTTGCAGTACGCGGGCCTCTCACTGTTGTGGCCTCTCCCGTTGCGGAGCTCAGGCTCCGGACGCGCAGGCTCAGCGGCCATGGCTCACGGGCCCAGCCGCTCTGCGGCATGTGGAATCTTCCCGGACCGGGGCACGAACCCGTGTCCCCTGCATCGGCAGGCGGACTCCCAACCACTGCGCCACCAGGGAAGCCCAATTTTTGTATATTTGTTCCAAAAAATGATGCCCAGTGCTTTTCTAAAGAATTGCACGGTTTGAAGAATCCACAATTCATTTTTAAAAAGGTGGGAAGAAATTTAACGGAATGTTAAGAATAATTATTTCTTCAACAAAAATGGCAAATTTAAAAGAGGTTAATTTTTTCCTAGTATATTCTTTCTTATTTTTCCTTTGCAACAAGTTTTATACTATTTCGGGGAAGGAAAAAAAATCAAACGAAGCAGAAATATACAAAGCAGAAAATGAAAGTCCTCTGTCATTCCAGCTGGGAGATAACAGTTTGTTGCATAATTCTCCAGATTTCTTACCACTGACATGATGTGTTTTACTCTACTCTACAAAAATGAATAATTACACTATACAAACTGTCTTGTAGTCTTCATTTTCCATTTCATATCTCACAAATATCTTTCTACATCAGTATATTAAGCCATTCTTCCTCCTTTCCTTTGAAAAATACTTAATGCACCAAAAATTTACCCATAATATCACCAAATAAAAATTCATATAGTAAAACTATCCACTTATTTCATCCTGTTCCATCTTTTAGGAATAGTCACTTAAAACATCTTGATGGCACGTTTCCACATTTTTGGAGTCAGATATAGGATACAGATGGCTGAGAACAAGGCCTGATATTTTTAAAATTTTTATAAAACAAAAACCATTTTGATTTTTGGAGGCATTTAGTTCACTAACTAACAAAGATGGAAAACTAAAACCAATTACCTTTATAATTTGTGTTGAGCCATGAGGGATTTGTTTTGAAATCAGACGGTGCCAGGACATCCAACACATACACCCTGAAGATGTTACAAATGAACATAGTTTACTCTGGAGGAAGCAGTTCATAACTTTGCACGTCAAGGTTTTGCACGTCGAGTCTTCCCACACAAGGGTAAGTCATCAGCTTTAATCACTTTGTGGCACATTTGAAAACTGGCCGACCTGAATGGCAGCCAAATAACCTCTTTATCCACATTGTCTTCTTTGTCCAATTAAGTCTACTTTGTTCTCCAAGTGGACTTCATTGTATTTGAGGTCTCAGCTGTAGTCCTGGAGGGAACTTCTATCAAATGTGGGAGGTAAAAAACTAATACTGTGATGAGGGCATAGACTGGGAAGCAACAGGACCCGGGTTCTAATCCTGACAGTGCTGTTAACTATGAACTTGGGCAGGTTGCTTAACCTCTCTGGGCTTCAGTTTCTTATCTATAACTTGAAGCAATTGATCTCTGAGATCCCTTCCTGTTCTAAAATCTGAGTCTACACAGACATAGAAAACAAATTTATAGTTACCAAAGGGGAAAGTGTGGGGGAGGGATAAATTAGGAGCTTGGGATTAGCAGATACACACACTATATATAAAATAAACAATGAGGACCTACTACTGTATAGCACAGGGAACTATATTCAATATCTTGTAATAACCTATATTGGAAAAGTATTTGAAAAAAATATATACATCTGAATCACTTTGCGGTACACAAGAAGCTAACGCAACATTGTGAATCAACTTTATATACTTCAATAAAAAAATAAATAAAACGATTTAAGAATAGAGGAAAATGAAAATTAAATCTGAATCTGTAAACTACATGTCTCATACCTTGCCTGAGTTTGTAGTTGCGTGCAGCTGGTCAGTCAGCTGCCTCCTGGAGCTTTAAGGCCCGATTACTTCAAATTTCTCACCTCTGATTCCCATTAAGTACAAACCCTTGAAATCCCATGTTCAGAGAACCCTGAATATTCTCAGCTCCTCCCTGCTCCGGGTACTGTCTTCGCCATCTCCAGTCCCAGGCAATAGCTGAAACTGTGGGCGAAAACCAGAGTCCTCCTCAGTGGGTTTGCCTGCAAGCAAGCTTCATAACATTATTCCCATCGCGAAAGTCAGTATCATCACTTCTGGCCCTAATTTGCACATTGAAATTGAAAGGCCCCAATTCCCTGCTTACACAATAAAATTCAATTGTATAAACAATCGACTTCTAGGCAGCTCTTTGAAGCTATACATAATGTATTTCAAGGAAATCAACATATTGGCAAGCTAAATTTGTAAAATAAAATTCAACCATAGCAAGACAAGAAAAATTACTTGTAAACATGCCTCACACTTACATAAAAATATCTTTAGAAATACATGTATTACTTTGTCCTCATGATAACCCTCTTTTGGATTATTACCTCCATTTGACAAATGAAGATAACTGAAGTAAGAGAAGCTCTCTGGCTTAGTCACGATAATCCAGGAAATTAGTGAGAACCTGGGCCGGAATGCAGATCTCTTGACTCGCAGTCCAAAGCTATTTCCAATGTATATCAGAAAATATTTAAATTGGATGTAGATTATCTCTAAATTCCCTTCTGGTTCAAACGTCCTCTGATTCAACGTCAGCCCAGGGAGTAATAGCTTCACTTTCTTTCTAATCCTCCAGAGGTAAGAGGAACAATCCTGCCTGGTTCTATTCACTCCATTTCAGGATTGTCACTTTTACCATTTTCAAAGGTGACACATTTGCTTATTTTACTTTAAAAAAAAATTAAGAAAATATACCATTAAAATTTTTTTGCATCATTTATTCTATAAAGACATGTTGAGTATTCAGTATGAACTCCTTTCATATTGTATCTGAACTTTTGAATTGCTTGAAGGCGATGTGCTACTTACTTGAGCATCACCCAGTACATGCCCAGAGCCACGTAGTACACAGTGTAGAAGAGGATGACACATATGAGAAGGTTCTGCAAAACAACCCGAAGAGAACACAGGGGTGAGCTCCAATAGCCTGGGCTTTTTCACATGGTTGTCGGTAATGAGTCTGACAAACGAAAGACGATGAATGACTGCTAGATAGCGTTGGCTAGGCTTGTTTTGCTTGGAGACCCACGGGGTGGGAAGGACTTCAAAGTACACAAAGCGTTGCCGATGGGAGAGGCTGGCATAGTACATATATGTAGCAAGGATTAATGCAGTACATAAACCCACACCACCTGCTCTCCATCTACCACAACCAAGTTCCTAAGTGCCAATACTTCTATTTTTACTTCACCAAATGATTCCAAATCTCAGCTGCCGTGATAGTAAAAATATGAGAACGGCTAAGAAATTTTGAAAAGTATAAACATAAAATTACACAGCAACAGTTAAACTCCTGTGCAAGAATTTACAGAGTAATTGGCTAAAACACAATAGATGGTCCTGAAATGGATCTTACCACATCTGAGACTTAAGAAGGAGACCTCACAGATGAATGGGGAACAGAGGAATTATTCAACAAATAGTGTTGTGAAAATTGTTTAACTTCTAGGTAGAAAATCCCATTAGATCCCAGTCTTGCACGAGACACCAAAATAAACCTCAAATGAATTTAAGGCTTAAATGCCAAGAAACAGAACAGGAGAAAATATCTGCAACATATATCACAGGCAAAGGACTGATATCTATTCAATACAATACATAAACACATACGAACATAAAAGAGACAGAAAAACCAATGAAAAAAGTGACAAAGTATATAAATAGGCAGTTCATGCGAATAAACATTTTAAAAGCCAATGAGCATTTGAAAATGTGCTGGACCTCACTATTAATCTTTTAAAATACAGTCTTGTGAATATAATAAATATGTTAGCATTTCACATCAGAATTTTTCAGTTTATTCTTTTTCCTTTTGAATCTTTCAAAAAGTCATCTTGTTTAGTCAACACTACGATTATTCATTCTCTCTGAATAACCAATTCACCAACTTTACCAAGTCTTTTAATTGGCCAGGGTACAGAAGGAGCCCTCCACTAAAGGCCAGAAGAGAAGAAAGCACAGAGTACACCGCAACGAACTGGCTGAATGGACTAAATTTACAGCTTTACCAAGAACTCACTTCTTCCAACTATAAAAATGGGTTGTCTCTTCGGCCTAAGAGGGCCGTAAGAAACCCAGACTCCAGGGTTCTGAGACCTTCAGAACTCCACTCCCACTCTCCCCATCCCCGCGTCATTCTTAGCCCCTCCTACCCTTTGCTCCGCAAGTCCCTTCTCTCTCTGCCCATCATTCTCATCCTCCCTTTGCTCTTTAGTATTTCCCACTCCTTGTCCCTATTCCTTCCCCCCTCATGATCCTTAGTCTCCTCTTATCCTCATTCTTTCCTTTTAAAATTTATTTTACTATTATTTTTCTTGAAATATATTTGACATTTAACCGTGTGTACATTTAAGGTGTATACGTGTTGATCTGATACATTTACATACTGTAATGTGATTGCCAGTGTAGTGATAATTAGCACCTCTATCATGTTAGATAATTATCAGTTCTGTGTGTGTAGCTGGAATAATTAATATCTGGTCTCTTTTCAAGTGTGACAATTATAATACAATATGATTCTATATTCACTATCCTGTGCATTAGATCTCTAGGACTTATTTACTATTAGCTGCAAATGTGTACCCTTAAACAACACCCCATTTATTTTTTAAGACCTGTATAGCCTTGTGGTTTCATGATAGCTGACACAATGCTTTTTAAGGGAAGAAGTAAAAGAATGAGTGTAAAGGAGACCTTCTTCCCACAGCTCTCTGTCTTTCATTAGAGGATAAAAAATCTTTCCTAGAAGCCCCCATCAGATGTTCCATGATGTCTCAGTGACCTCCACTTCGTCATGTGCTCACTTCCTGAACTACCACAGGCAAAGGGAAAAGCAGTTTACCATGATAGGCTTCGAACATGGGAACTTTGCTCTCAGAGATAGGCACCTACTGCCTTAATACAATAAAAATTAGTTCTTTTAGCAAAGAAGAAAGAAGAGAGGGGTCTGCTGTGGGGTGGGCAACTAACAGTGTCCTCCAGGCAGAGGAATCAAAATGGAAATAACAAAAAGCCCTCACTTGTAGAGAAGATGATTTAGAGGTCAAGAGAAAATATGAAAGCTTTACCTGAGTTGAAAGTCCAGATACTGTTCCCATATTTAAGTTGGATGAATTCCTGCCCAATTATTGAGGTGAGAATCTGCTGAAGGAATATGGTATTATGACAGGGAGCAACCTTGGGGCTTTTGCAGCCTTATAATTTTCTGGAGGGTCACGCGTCTTTGGTTTGCTTTACTCTTTATTCTGTACATTAATATCAATTTGTTTTTCTTTTAATTTGGGCATTTAATAGCCTCTAGTTGAAATATTTCTAGATGATTGCAAAATAAGATAAATAATACATAATCTCTATACTAATATATGGTCAAACAAACATGAAACTATTCTTATTTCTATGTTAATACTGAAATTTAAATAACATTTTAATTTTTAAATATACTCACTTGCTATAGAATTTTGCTTTCATAATCCAAGCAGAGGATTATGCTACATACTTTGAAAACCCACAAATACTAAATATGTGTGAGATATTTGGAACTGTTTTTTTTAATGAAATCATAATTTGTGGGAGAACGTATTTATTGACAAATTCAACATATAGCTATACCTACTTTTCCCAACAAATTTACAAAAGACTACATATAAATAGAATGATATAATAATGCATTTTAAAATTGTTTTGAAAGGAATATTTTGAAAAACAAGGCACTCTTTTTGTAAATAATTATTTTTTCTGCCTGAATAATAAATCTAGATTTTCAAATCATAATTTTCCTATAAGCAAATTCAATTGCCTCTGGTTACTTCTGCCTATAATCTGTACTCTGCACAGCCTACAAAAGTAACTTTCTAAAAGGCAATCAGACCATGACACTCCCCTGCTGGCTATCCTTCGATGGCTTCACCCTGTCATCAGGATTCATTCATCCATTTTTTCATTTGACAAATAGTCACTGGACTGGGTGGCAATGTAAGATGAATTGGATGTGGTCCTAGGCATACATACCCAGTGTAGCAGTGTTTTTCAAATGTATAAATATCAGACTCACCTTGAGGGCCTGTTAAAACAGATTTCTGGGCCCTAGCCCCAGAGTTTCTGAGTCGGTATTTCTGGGGTGGGCTCCAGGAATTTGCATTTCTAACAACTTCCCAGGGGATGCTAGCACTGCTGCTTCTAAGATGAAGCTTTGAGGACCACTGATCTAGAGGCAAGAATGGTGAACAGCTAAAACACTGAGAGAAAAGTTGGGGGTGAGGAGTGTACAGAGTACTGTGGAAACCCCAGGGAGACACTAGTATGTGTGGAGGCGGGGTGGCAAGGAATACTTCTCCAGGAGAAAATGTTCAGCAGTAACGTTCATTGAGGGCTTGCTATGTACCTGGCACCATCTATGCATTCTCATGTAATCCTCATAAAAATTCTGAAAGGCAAGTCTATTCATTTAGTTCAAGTCTACTGTTATTATTTTTTAGAGAGAACAATCATGAAGCTCAGAGAGGTCTAGTACTTTTTCAAAGTTTGTTGGTAAATTGCAGAGCTGGGATTCAAAGCCTGCTCTCTAACTCTTCACAATTATGCTGGGATGACAGTGAGGGGTTTTGCTCGAGGCAGGAGAAGTACCTGCAAAGAGGTGGTGGTGGGGAGGGTAGTGAGAGAGTTTAAAGACTTGGGGTCAGATCATGAAGGGAATTTTATGCTGTGATGAGGAACCTCCAATGTCTCTGAAGACCAAGGGGAGACTGTGAAAGATTTAAGAAGGAGCAGTATAGACTGGAGAGGGGCCATTAAGCACTGAAAGTAATAACTTTGTGACATGATAGAGGTGTTAGCTAATGCTCCGGTGGTAATCATATTGCAGTATATAAATATATCAAATCAACTTGTGCCCCTTAAACGAACACAGTGTTGTATGCCAACTATATCTCGATTAAAAATGCAAAACATAAAATAAAGTAAATGGGTGTGTAATACTCTAAGCCAGTGGTGGAGGTGGAGAAGAAGACAAATGTGCGAGCTAGTGAGGAAACAGAATCAACAAGTTGTGGAGGTTAAGGGAGAGGGGCAGTCGATCTAGCCCCATTCTGTCCAACAGATTTCTATAAATAAATCATACATATTCCATAAATAAATAGATATTTATAATGCAAGCCACATGTATGTCATTTAAATTTTTCTATTAGCCACTTTCACAAAAGTAAAAAAAAAAGGATGAAACTAATCTTAATAACATTTTATTTAACCCAATATATCCTACATATAATTTCAACATATTTTAAATATTAAAAGTTATTATTATTTGTTTGTTCACAGTACATCTTAGAATCCTGGAGTGGATTTTACTTACAACACATCTCAACTTGAACTAGTCACTTTTCAAATTCTCCATAGCGATGTGCAGCCAGTCGGAACTGTATTAGACAATGTGGCTCTAACCATTGCCTTTCCTTCCAGCCTTATCCCCTCAACCCTGCCCCAAACACTTGAGAGTCTAACTACACTTACTATTTATTGTGGGATTATTATGTACCAAGCACTGTACCAATATTTTCTCATTTTATCCACCCCTCCCCCTACCCCACCATTATGGATTTGGGTAACTATCATCTGTATTTCACAGATTTAGAAACTGAGGCAAAGAGAGGTTAAATTTATCCCAGCTCATGTAGCCTGTATGTGTCAGGGCTCCAGGGCAGATTTGCTGGATATCAGAACTCTCTTCACCCTGGGCTGTCCTGCCTTCCACATGGTAGGCTTGAAATAAAAGCGTGTTGAATAATCAATTCTAGTTCAACACTTTCTTTTTAAAATTATGGAAACTGAGACTTGGATAGGTTGAGTGAATGGCCCAAGGTCATAACATTATTTAGTGCCAGACGTGGGTTAGGAAAAAAATGGTACTGAATTACCAAAGGAAAGGCACTTAATAGTGCTGCCCAAATGACTGAACACATAACTTCATTCTGATACAAATATTATTAGCGCACTTTAGGAAAATCCAATATATAAGAACCAGAATTTGTGGCAGTCTCAATATATAGCTAGTGCCAAAATTTTTATTTATTCTTTTTTTCTTTTGCGGTACACGGGCCTCTCACTGTTGTGGCCTCTCCCGTTGCGGAGCACAGGCTCCGGATGCGCAGGCTCAGCGGCCATGGCTCACGGGCCCAGCCGCTCCGCGGCATGTGGGATCTTCCTGGACCGGGACACGAACCCACGTCCCCTGCATCGGCAGGCGGACTCTCAACCACTGCACCACCAGGGAAGCCCTATTCTTTTAAAATATATATTTGGATCCTGAATCAAACTATTAAAAATATATTTATGTGACTTTTGGCTATTTGAAGTTGACTGGATATTTGATAATGTTAAAGAATTCTGGTTAATGTTTTAAGGTGTTATCATGGTATTGTGATTATTTTTGGGGTCCTTATTTTTAGAGGTATATACAGAAATACTTGCAGATGAAATAATATGATTTCCGAGTTAGCCTCAAAGTAAAAGATGGGAGAATAGGTGGGGGTGTAGCTGTAACGAGATTGAATTTGGTTGATAATTGTGAAGCTAGGTGATGGCTAAATGGAATTCATTCTATTTTTACATTTGCATTAATACACTTATTTGTTCATAATAATTTTGTAAAAAGTTCTCAATAAATTTATTTAACCAGTGAACATCTATACAGACTTTAAAATATTATTTTATTAATAAAAAAACTGAGGAACATCCCTATTCCCTAGGGGATGGTGTAGGGGGTCACCCTTGTTTAATATCTATATGTGCCAAGAGCTGAGCTAGTGGCTTTGCAAACCTCGTTCCCTTTAATCCTCACAACACTGCCCAATAGGAAGTCTTATCAATAATTTATGGTAAGAAAAAAAATGCTGGCACTTTGCCTGTGTGCCCCTCTGGGGTCAAGGACACCACGGTTTCAGGGGGTTTATGAGTATGTACTCTGGACCATTGAGACGTGGGGAAGAGGGTCACTGGGCAGTTCCACAGACTCAGCAAAGTCCCAGGGACTGGAGGGCATGTCGTTCTGTTGGATTCTCCAAGGCAATCAGGAGGCATTTAACTAAACGTCGTACCTTCCTTTTGGTTGCATTCCTGCCACAGCAAACCTAATTCTTCAGTTTCACACACACACACACACACACACACACACACATACACACACACACACACACACACACATTTCTCAATATTGTCTTGTACCTTTGTGAAGGTCACTCTTAGGTACTGCTGTTTCCTTTGTGTTCACCTCCTCTTTGGCACTCTAGCCGTACTTAAGTATCGATACTTTCTGTTCCTAGGGAAGTCCAATGATATCCCCTTGTCTAAAATTAACTCCTCCTCTCTTTGGAAAGCTAACTCCCACTCATCTTGTCAGGTCTCAGCTGAGACCTCAGTTCCTCCAAAAAGCTTCCCCTGGCTTATTATTCTCTGTTGGGTGCTCTCTAACACTCTTTTGTCCCTAACATAGCCCTCATCAGTGTGAATATGGGTAGCAATTGATTGTAACTGGAGATTTATCAGAGGAAAGTTGTATTCATTTGAGGTTTCAGAATCCTGCCAGACCAGGACCAGTGTCTTCGTAAGGACTAGACTGGGACCAGGCAGAGTATGAGTATGTGCAGGTGGCGTGCTCTAACTGCATAACTCACTCAACTGTCTTGCCAGATCCTATACTGGTTTGACTGGGAATAATTCAAAAAAGAAAACCTACTCATTCCATCCTTCCAATAGCCACCTTTCACTCTTCTCTTCATTTGCCTCTTAAATTTCTCTAATTGTCCATTTGATAACACTCTGATGGGATGTCTTCCACATGCTGTTTTATGGAATTTCTTCAAGAAATTGCTAAAAGATACGATACCTAATTGCTCTACAACACCCCATTTCATCTAGGAGGGATTGGGAGGGAAGGGATGTGTCCATTATGCTCACTAATGTATTTTTAGTGTTTGCCATGGTTCCTGGCACATAGTAGGTACTCAAGGAAATGAATTGAATGACTCATTATGGTCTTAGGGTTAATAGAAGCATGGCTGACTTTCAGTCTGCACACGAGTTGTTTAAGGAGTATCCGTTATTATTAGTCAGAGCCCAGACCGCAAAGAACACCGCCTCGTATAACAGCAATCTTTGAGTACGAGATAGTAATCAATCAGCAGATGATTATCAAGTGTTGAAATTCTGCCCAAAGCTGTTTCAGACATTCTGGCATTACAAAGGAAGTGAGACAGATAAAATTATCATACAGTAAACAATTAGAACAAGCAAGTATATCCAACATTTATAGGACCATTTAAAGTATACTTGTACTGTATAGATTAGCTCACCCTTCAAAATAAACACATGAGGTAGGATTATAATCTTATAGATAAAGAGGGGTTCAGAGAAATTAAGGATACTCACAAAGCTGGTCACTGGTAGAGTTGTGATTTTATACCAAGTTTATTAACTCTGAGGCAGAAATTAGACTTTATGGTTATGATTATAAGGGCAAAACTACCTCACAGAAGAGAGATAACCTAGGTTTCATAAAGATATAGACTGTAAGAATCATAATGGTCCACACTCTTCATATTTAACGTCAGCCTACCTGTCCTTTAAGTGGTCCTCAAATTTCTTGTTCTTAAGAAATACAAAGTATTTGCATGTGAAAAGTACAAATTCCTCATACCCCATACCTTATATATTCGGATTCTGTAGGTAGTGGATAGGACCCAGGTGTTTGCATTTTAACAAATCTCTCAGATGATCCCAATGCAAAGATCTACTGAGGACAGAGGAATGAGCTCAGGTGATAAACAGAACCTAGCTTTCTCCTGTAGTTTCCTCCTGAGGCAGAATTTCTTAATGGGAATTGGATGGACAGCTAAGAAAACTGGGTCCCTGAGGTAAATGGACAAGATGGACAAGAGACAAATTTCCAATGGAAATAAAAAAATAAAATCTTTTACTTCACTAATAATAAAGAAACGCACACTAAAACAATGAGACGACACTGAGCTCCTACCAAGTCAGCCAAAATAGTTTTCTTTTTTGAAAAAGAATAACTTGTTCTGGTGAATAAAATCTCCACTGTTCTAGATTGCTGATGTGAGTGGAATT
The DNA here is from genome assembly GCF_003031525.2 of Neophocaena asiaeorientalis asiaeorientalis. NCBI lineage: Eukaryota > Metazoa > Chordata > Mammalia > Artiodactyla > Phocoenidae > Neophocaena > Neophocaena asiaeorientalis. Next base: position 6,709,260 of record NW_020174698.1, on the reverse strand, counting down.
TAGTGCAAGTCTATTAGAAAGCAACATATCAATATGTATTTTCAAAATTCATACAGTGATTCTGAACCCAAATATACATTTCTGGTAAGAAATAAAAAGTCTGAATGGTGTTTGTCTTTACATGGTAAAAGCATTTCTTCTTTTATTACTGTATTTTATAAAGTTTTAATGAAAGAACGTAAGAAACCTAGTCTCTAGCAGTTACAGATTGCTAGATTGTGGCAAATTACTCAGAGTGATATTTTTATCTGTAAAATTAGGTGGTGGTGTTCTTAACCCTTCTGCACTCATTATCTTGTTGAAGAGCTAATGTAAACTATGGACTATGCAGAAAAATAGATATGCTCACGTATACACAAAAAAAAATGTGTGCAAATTCAATGTTGTTAAGAACCTCAGAAGCCCACTGTGGATCTCAGATTAAGAATTCCTAATCTTGAAGGATAATTCTAACTCTAACTATACAGGCGTCATTTAAGTGCATTTAAAATTCTGTAGGGGAGATATCATCCCCATCCCCATTGAAGAACTAAAGAAAGCATCAAGCTACTCATTATATCAACAACTATGGCAGATGCTGCGAGCTACATAAATATTATTTGTAAGACAGTATTTTAAATTATATTTCAAATTTCAATATGTTCATTACGCTCTTTCTCTAGTTGTAGGGAACAGAAAGAGCGTGCCCTCTTTTTTTTTTTTTTAATGGGAACAGAAAGAGCGTGCCTCTTAATGGTTATAATTGAAAAAATTTCAGAATCAATTGAGAAAACTTTTAGTAGCTGCTCAACTATACTTTGCCACCATTCAGGACCTACAGCAACTCAGAAGATAAGCGCACAGTGGCACTGGAGACCCAATACATGCTTAGGACTAAACTCTTCTGGTCTCTGTTTCTCTCTGTGTTTTTCCTTTTAACGCTTCTCTCAACTAATCAACTCCCTCTCATGGAAATACAAAGAGAGAGAGAGAGAGAGAGAAAATCTGACTAGATAAAACAATCATTATCTGATATATGGCAGCCTGGTTGGATTGAGTGTTATCAGCAGGTGCTGACGGACAGTGGGTAGTGGGCTGGGCTGTGGATGGGGTTGTCTTTGAGTCAAATGAACTTCTCTAAAGCAAACAGGCATGTCCAGTTATAGAGTTCACGTCATACGAAGCATGGCAACCTATGTAAAAGGTACCCCACAAATGGGGACAGTACCTAGAATACTTCCCAGAAATAGGCAGAGTAACCAGCAGGCCTCTCATGTATTTGCTGCTGTTAAACTATTAGTAAGACAAACATCTGGAAAACAAGGTTCGATATAGACTTTTAAAAAACTATATGATAGTGTTGGTTACCAAGATTGAAGTAGTTCTGGGGGGTAGGGGAAGATGAAGTAAATTCTCTTGTTTTCATGTACTGGTTAGCAATTTTCAGTCAATTCAGGCCTTCACAATTTCTTTCCTAGCTTCTAAAGTTCAAAAGGTTCAAAAATACTAAAGAGGCCCCAGCTGCCTCTTTGATTTTCTAAATTCTAGCGATTATTTAAATAATATACATTCATTAATTCAGTCCCCAAAGTATTTGGTAAAAATATAAACACATCTGACTGTCAACCTAAGAGTCATTGTGGAAAATTTGGAAAACAATAACATGAAGCAAAAAAACAAAAAAAAACCCCCCATAATTCATGATTCAAACAAATCTAGGTTAAATTGCTATTCAACAACAAATTGCTATCAATTCCTTTGGTCAACATCTGTAGCTTACAGTGATTGGAAGTCAGCGGAGGCTTTAGGCCTCTCTCCCATATCCTCAATTCAGTGTCTAAAAACTATAAATCTGATAGGAAACGTGAATGTCTTAATGGTGTTTGTCTTTAGATGTGGAAATCATGGGTATTCCTTTCTCCCTTTTCTGTATTTCATAAATTTCTAATGAAAGAAAAAAACCAGATTTCTGTATGTTACAATAATAGCAAGTCCTTCTTAAAACTGTGCCAAATATACTGGCATTTATTAGCAAACAAACAAAAGATATTTATGCAACCTGTTTTGAAAACTTGGGGAAGTTCCACTCTCTGTCTCTTTGACAAACACCTTGGGTTTGTCCGGTTTACTCTGAGGCAGTCACAGTGACATCTTGAAGCCAGAATACCTACCCTGGCCAGATCAGTTGACAGATTCCTCCAGTAAGTAGGGGTACAATGCAAGAACATGGAGCTCTAGATCCTGGTGCTTCTCTGATGGTATTTAGGTTACTGAGCTTCCCAGATTCCATTACCTTGTTCAGGTAAGGATAGCGAGGCATGCTCAATTTTGCATATTTTGACAACACTCATTTCACCAGTGGAAAAAAATAACTTGTTCTTATGTTCATTAACAAAGTCTTTGGGATAGGTTTTAAGAGTAATTTTTGAACTGCCTGATAACCTCTTCAAGTGCAGACTCCTGATAGGGATATTTCAGATGCTAAATAATAGATACTGGGGCGTAGCACAGCATTCATCTATGCACACAGATCTCAAACTATATTATACCAAGGTATTTTGTGCTTCACACAAAAATATATTTTCAAAATAAATCTTTTTTTATATTAATATTCATATTTTCCCCTTTAAATGGCTCAAAACTTAACTACAGCCTTTGCAAAAAAGATGACTAGGTCTAATATGAGAGGGTAAAGTGAAATTGAAACATTTATTTCTCAATGGTAAAAAGTAAAAATAAAATTTTCAAAGAATTTAAGTATTTTTTCCCCAAACTCTCAGATGAGCAAGGACATTTCCTATATAGCCACAAAACTATTATCATACACAAGAAATTTTACATGGATACAAAATATGATTCATATAGAGTCCATATTGAACTTTCTCCAATTGTCCTCAAAATCTGAGGAACCTAGAATCAATTAAATTTTCACATGTTACATTTGGTTGCCATAGCTCTTTAGTGTCATATTCTGAATTTGTCTGATAGTTTCCTCATGATTAGAGTCTCTGGGGAAGAATTCTACACAGGTAACATTGTGTATTTCCCAAGTGTCTCATGAGGAGATACATAATATCACTTTGTCTCATTATTAGTGGTGGTCTATTTGATCACTTGGTAAAGGTGATGTCTGCCAGATCTCCCTATTTTAATTGTACAGTTAATCTTTTTTTTTTTTTTTTTTTTTTTTTTTTGCGGTACGCGTGCCTCTCACTGTTGTGGCCTCTCCTGTTGCAGAGCACAGGCTCCGGATGCGCGGGCTCAGCGGCCATGGCTCATGGGCCCAGCTGCTCCGCGGCATGTGGGATCTTCCCGGACCAGGGCACGAACCCGTGTCCCCTGCATCAGCAGGCAGACTCTCAACCACTGCGCCACCAGGGATGCCCTGTACAGTTAATCTTTTGCAGTTGATAAGTAATCTGTACGGCCGCACTTGAGACTATGTGAATGCCCTGCTTCTTCAAAACTTTTTACCCATTAGTTTTTCACATCCATTGATAGACCTTGTCTGAATCAATTATTTACACTGGTGTTGTAAACGGTGATTTTCTCATTTTATTTTTTCCTCTACATATTAGTACACACGCGTCTATAATTTCCCTTCTTACCCTTGAACTTATGTATTTATTATTCATCTATTTTTGGTAACATGTTCTTTTTTATATTTTCAGTATGTTAAAATGCATTAATACCATGATTTTTGTTGATGCTAAAACTGTCCCAAATTTGACCACTTTGAGCACTTATATCTCCAGTGTTCATTTTATGTATCCCCATCATTTTCTTTGTACTTCTTTGCTTTCCCTCACAATCTGACATTCCAATGAGATACTGCCTTTTTCATTACTATATTTCCATGTGATTTTTCATCTGCCTGTGAGCTTTCTATTCTTTCCCATTACTTTCTCTTTCTATCTATTCAAGGATCAGTATCACAGTTTTTTTTTTTTTTTTCGGTACGCGGGCCTCTCACTGTCTTGGCCTCTCCCGTTGCGGAGCACAGGCTCCGGACGCGCAGGCTCAGCGGCCATGGCTCACGGGCCTAGCTGCTCCGCGGCGTGTGGGATCTTCCCGGACCGGGGCACGAACCCGTGTCCCCTGCATCGGCAGGTGGACTCTCAACCACTGCACCACCAAGGAAGCCTCAATATCACAGTTTTAATTACAGAAGCTTATAGTATGTTTTAATAAAGTCATCCCTCATTGTTCAGTTTTTAGGGTTCTCATGGCTATTTTTATGTTTATTTTTCCATATAAACTTCAAAAATCTATTTGAATAGCTACATAAAGTAATCTTTTGTTTTTCTTATTACGATCATGCTAGATTTATTAATAAGGTGGGAATAAATGATAGCTTTATAATGTTTACTCATGCTATCCAAAAACAAGAAAAATCCCCAAATTTATGCAAATTCTTTTATATTTTTCAAAAGTATTTTAATTTTTCTTCACATAGATTTTACACATTTTCTATTAAATTATCCTTAAATGAATTCTCTTTTTGCTACTAATGTAAACTGAAGTTTTATCTTGTTACATCACCTAATCAGCTACTGTTTGTGTATAAAAAGGCTTATGATATTTGTTTTTAGTTTAATATTCTGTTACTTTTACTGAATTTCTAAAAATTAGTGTTTTCAGTCTTGTATTTTTCCAAATATACTGCAATATCCTCTGTAAATAAAGACAGTTTCACTTCTTCTATTCCAATTCTCGTGGCTCTATTGTTTGAGTCTGATTGCATTGACTAGTGCCTCTACTACACTTTTATTTATTATTTATTTACTGATATAAAATTTTAATGAATACAAAAAAATAGTAATTACAGGACTATAGTCCTAATTAATACAGGTGAAAAAATTCTTAACAAAATATATAGCAAATTAAATCCAGAAAAAAGTAAAAATAATAAAATATGCATCACTGAATTTTGTTAGAGGAAAAAATGACTGAGTGGACACGAGGGAAACAATCAGCTCTCACTCCCACAGTCTGTTTTCCTCTCTGCAGCCAGAGAGAGCCTGTAAAGACCTGAGTTGGGCCACCTCCCTCCTCAGTAATAAACCTTTTATGGCTCCCACCACCTTCAGAAGGCCCAGCTCCTCAGGTGCCATTCCACAGCGGATGCCCGCCCACCTGCTCTCTGGTCCCAAGAGACACAGTTAGACTTGGCGGTTTCAAGAACTTTCTCAGTTCAGTGTCACATCCAAGCATAGGCACATGCTAGTTCTTGTGCCTGGAAACCCTTCCTTACCTCATCCTCTTGTACGGTTCCAGAAATTAGAAGCGCTCCACACAATCCCTGGTCTCGATTAAGGAGGACCAAGGGCCAAGAATGACTCACCTCTCGGTACCCCAAACTCTAGGGCAGAGAGAGCGGAAGGCGAAAAGTCCTAGGACGACAGCATCCTCTACATCCGGGCCCGGAGGCTAGTAGGACGAGGCTCCCAGTGGCTGGCAGCCCGAAGCCCACCCACTCACCAGCTTCTAGCTCACTGTAGCCCGCCCACCCTGTGAACTGGGCGGGACCTGGGCAGGGCCTTCAAGCTTAGTGGATCCCCCATTCGTTTGGCCCTGGTCGGGGCGTGACCTCGGCTGACCTACGCTCCGAGCCTCTGTTTACCGCGTGTAAAAGGAACGCAAGGCCCAGGGCGCCGCCTTCAGGTCCCTGGAGGAAGGAGGGTCGGTACGGAGCCGGGAGAGCAGCAGGCGGGAGTCGCGGCTCCTACAAAGGCGCAGAGGTTGGTCTTATTCTCTTCCTCCTCCTTCCTTGCTGCATGCCTACGAGCCGCCTGGGAAGCAGCCCCACCCAGGTCTCGGGTATCCAGCAAAGCGGTGCACTGATTCCCCGCCCCCGCCATACACACACACACCAGCCACCTCTAATATATTTTTAAATAGTGGTGGAGTTAGTGGGTATCCTTGACTTGTTTTTGGCCTTAATGTGAATGCCTCTAGTCTTCGCTAGTAAGTAACGTACTGACTTTAGGACTGCATTTTGTGTGTGTGTGTGTGTGTGTGTGTGTGTATGTGTGTGTGTGTAGTTATAATCATATATTAACACTAAAGAAGAAATTGTTCAGCTCCTATTCAACATTTTATTCAATGTTTTGATAATGAGGAATGGTTGTTAATTTTTGTCAAAGGCCACTTTAACATCTGTGAAGATGATCATATGATTTTCCTCTTAGATTTTTGGTATAATATCACCTGGTCATGCTATTTAATTTTTATGATGAATTCTTGGATTCTATTTGCTCATATGTTATTTAGATTTTTATTTCCATACTCATAAGTGAGATTGATCTATAGTTTATTTTTTGTGCTATCTTTATAAGGTTTAGATGACAATATAATTCTTGTTTCATAAAAGTATCTTGTGGCTTTTCTTCTTTTTCTATACTCAGAAATAATTTAAGTAAGTTGAGAGTATACTATCTTTGCAGATTTAGGAGGATTCCCTTGTGAAAACTGGGCCTAGTCCTTTTATAATAACCTTCCCCATTTATTCTATGAAAACTGGAAGACGTTATGTGATTCTGCAAAGCAGAATGTTCCAACCAACTAACAGCTTTACAGAGCAAATGTCTTATGTATTCTTCAAGGTCTCGCTCATATATCATACTCACACTCCACCCTTCACTCAAGGACAGGATCAATCCCTCCTTATTTATTTATTTATTTTTAAAAATTTATTTATTATTTTTGCCTGCGTTGGGTCTTCGTTGCTGCACGCGGGCTTTCTCCAGTTGCGGTGAGCAGGGGCTACTCTTTGTTGCGGTGCGTGGGCTTCTCATTGTGGTGGCTTCTCTTGTTGGGGAGCATGGGCTCTAGGTGCACAGTCTTCAGTAGTTGCAGCACACGGGCTCAGTAGTTGTGGCTTGCGGGCTCTAGAGTGCAGGCTCAGTAGCTGTAGCGCGTGGGCTTAGTTGCTCCATGGTATGTGGGATCTTCCCGGACCAGGGATCAAACCCGTGTCCCTGCACTGGCAGGCGGGTTCTTAACCATGGCGCCATCAGGGAAGTCCCCTCCTTATTTCTTTTACATTCATAGCATTATGCATATTTCTTACAGATTTGATCACGTGTTGTAGCATACTTATTTATGGAGGTGACCATGTCTCTAGACTCTCAAAGACAGAGACACCAATTTATTCATGTTTGATCCTTCAGCCACAAAATATTGCTTAGCCCTTGGTAAGTGTTCAAGAAATACATTTTGAATAATAATCAGTGAAGAAAAGGAATAAAAAAAACGATGAAAGCCCACTTTAAAATATAGGTAAAATCTCATAGGGGTTTTGTATTCAGAACACAAGTAAGATTCCTAGCATTAAGTACTATATGTGCTCAACAGGTAATAACTTGTCCCCATGTGAAAGCCTGCTGCTTGGTTCTTTGGACAATTCCTAGAGAAATCATGAGATTTCTCTCTTGCCTGTAGTATCAAAGCACAGTATCCAGCCTACTGATGGTAGTTCACTATGAAAATGTCTGTAGGGATGAAATTCTCCAATTGGGGTCAACAACGATAAGGAAATGCAGGCATGTGTTGTGCCTCTGAGACTTTTTACATGCAACATTTGTTTTAGAATTATAGTTTTACATTAGCTGAATATAGTTTTGAAATGTGTCTTACACTGGAGTTCTGAAAAACAATGTGTTGTATCCTGAACAACAACTTAGCAGTTCTCATACCTGGGCTTTCTTCCCAGTTCCTGTGCTATTTCCCCACACAACAAATTAATTAAATGGCCTTTGGCCATAACTCTTTCCCATGAGTCAGCTTTTCTCTCATTTAAAGTGTAGAGATAGGAGGGATTTAATTAGCCCAATGCTTGGCACATTGCACGCACTCCATAAATGTCTGTTGAGATTTGGAATTCTCTTTAGATGAAGGTCACTTTTGCTATTACTATTAATTTATGAGCATATCAGTAATTCCTGTGCTGATAATATTGATGGTGAACAAGGACTTAAGAAAAGTTAACTCATAATTTACAGGAATCTATCATGAGAATTCGGATTTTCAACAACTCTCCCATTTTGAACGTATTCACTATTGGTTTAATGTTCTAAGGCTGTGATTCTACGTATAAAACTCTGGGATTCTAAAAGAGTGAAGAACTGCAGCAATTACCTGGATATTTCCACTGGAAAGAGAGAGAGAGAGAGGGAGAGAGAGAGAGAGAGAGAGAGAGAGAGAGTGTGTGTGTGTGTGTGTGTGTGTGTGTAAGCCCAGACTAAATATAGAGTCTTCATTCTTTATGTAAGCTACTTAAGGGAAAGGATATTGTCTTAATTTTTATCTCTACAGCAAAGTTATTATTGCTAGTTCAAATCCAAAACTATGCATAAATTATGAACAGTTTAAAATCCTCTTAAAAATAAGTTTTTAAAAAAGACTTTGCCTAACATATTGTTTTTACTGACGTAGAAGATTTTTCTTAGCTGTTGCCACACTTAACATTTCTTACTGACAATCTATGTTATGATGATGGCAGTAAGCAGAAAAAGCTTAAGGAAATACACACAGCGCTGATATTTTACTGAAATGAGTGTAGCACTAATTCATAATCATAATTCAATTTTTAAGTAAAAATCAGACTTTCCAGAGTGTCATTCCCTTAAGGCTGAATGTTTATAGGCCCAAAGCCTATGTGAATTTACACAGCTGTTTTGAGGCTTTGCATATTTCCTTGTTTTAGGTGCTTTGATTTTTTTTTTAAAGGGGCATTTTTATACTGAAATAAAACACAACTGTTAACACCAGCCTCAAGGGAAAAAGAAACTAACAAACCTACAGCTTAAAATGTTTCAATATTTTGCCTTTAAAATCTTGTATCCTTTAGAAGTTGGAAAAGTAAAAGCCACCCCCTGCCAAAAAAAAACTGAGGACAAACTGTCATGATTTCAGAAAATGATAGCAGAAGTGCAGGTGTTAATACTAGAAAGTTTGCCTGTGAGTAAAATGGTACCTCCGTAACAGCCCCTATTTAAATGTTTTTGAATCTTTCCTTGGGCACGGGTGCCTCTATATTGCCACCATTACCACACAGTGCGAGCAGTACTGCAGAATGTTTTCTGCATGGTACCCAGCCAAAAGTGAAACAAGTTGCCTACAGACAGAGAGGCCATTTATAGAACATATTTGCTCATACCAGCGCTAGGCAGTAACTCAAAGGCAATGCAAAGAAGTAATTTCTCTTTACCTTGCTGGGTGCCACTCTGACCTGGAGAGCCATGTACACATTCTGTGTCAAAGAGGTGGTGAAAGCCACACTCCTTATATCGACGACATCTGGAAGAAGAGACAGTTGTCACGGTGAGCTTTGCAATTACTCCTGGAGACTGTGAGACTCAGTAGTTCTGGATGATTGGATTACACAAAAAATGAGACAGAAGCCATCTGTGAGCCACGCATAAGCTACTGAGTGCCAAAATGAACATCTTTATTAGGTGACTGAGTTCTCATACCATTTGCAGTTTGGTCAAGTTTGAAAGGGGAGTTGATTGTTTTTAGACAGGGCTACAAATAGGTAGGGACTTGAAATTCTCCCTGGCTGTGAGAGTAATTACTGTCTCATACTTAAATCAGAGACGTGGCTTTTCACTTAGGAATTCCTGAGGTTGACTCCAGAGGAGGCGCTGCCATCCATGTTAAAGCATGACCTGTCCTCTCTGTTTCATTTGCAAATATCAGAGACTGATGGAGAAAGAAACCATTACTCCCTTTCACATCATGACAAAGCAGTATAAAAATTCTCACTTTCTGTTGGGAGAGGAAGGATTTTTATGCTCCAAAATAGTGGCTTTTTTTTTTTTTTTTTTGGGTTGGAGAAAGAAACCATTACTCCCTTTCACATCATGACAAAGCAGTATAAAAATTCTCACTTTCTGTTGGGAGAGGAAGGATTTTTATGCTCCAAAATAGTGGCTTTTTTTTTTTTTTTTGCGGTACGCAGGCCTTTCACTGTTGTGGCCTCTCCCGTTGCGGAGCACAGGCTCCGGACGCGCAGGCCCAGCGGCCATGGCCCAGGGGCCCAGCCGCTCCGCGGCATGTGGGATCTTCCCGGACCCGGGCACGAACCCGAGTCCCCTGCATCGGCAGGCAGACTCTCAACCACTGCGCCACCAGGGAAGCCCCATCCCCCCATCTTTTGATTGGCGCTCACTTGTAGATGGGAATTCAACTGTGTTCTGTAGTTTTTTTCCCATTACAGTATCTTCTTAACCTCTGTATAGATCACATAATGCAATACATATCCCCATACGTAGGAGTATGGCTCTGGTAAAGGTGAAAAGAGTATCTTTAGCAAGCCCAGTACTTGATATTTTTCTTCTGGAAATGTTTTAAGTTTGACTGTCATAATGCGTATTAATAACACTATCAGTGCTCTCTTATTAATATGTCTTAGATAATTCCCTTAATATGTGGCTGCCCTGAATCTCTACTTACATTGTGAGTTCTTGCAGAGAAAGGCTCTTCTGCCTGCTGGTAACTTTGGAACAGCTCCCAGTATCTGCTTCAGATTTTGACAAATGGTGGACCTTCAGTAAATGTTGATTCACTGTTTGAATCCAGAGCTTTGCCCTGTTTGTAACAGCAGCCGGCCAGCCTTTCTCCCTAAAGAGGGCAGGGAGTCATAACCCAGTGCAGGCCCTGTGCTCACTTGCTCTACTCCCAACACATTCAGAATGTTTTGTGTACAACTCAGACTCCATCGGAATTATTTAGTTCAGTAGTATCCACCCCAAACCTATCCCCTCAGGAAGTTGGCACTATACATTGGGAGCCAATACTAATTTTATTATAACCATCCCACTGGATAAAATATTGAAAAGTACTAATTTTTTACAACTATACTAGAAAAATTAAGTGACCAATAGAGTACATTGTATGGAAAGTGTGTGTGTGTGTGTGGGGGGGGGTTGCATTTGCAACAATAAATATCTTTTATTTGAACTACTGATATGATCTATTGTGAGAATATGGCATTATATAGATGCACATACACACACATTTAATAGCTCTAATTCTGTTTTTCAAGTTTGCCATTAGATTGATAAAATATATGCATGTGTACCTATTGTATGTGTATATGTATGTGTGTATATATGTACATGTGCATATGTATATTTCTTTTCATTCAGCACACCCATATGGAAGTTAAGAAATAAAATATGGAAAACTCTTTACACTCTTGGGTTCTAAATTGTGCCCCTTGACATTTGATCTTGTCTTAAAGTGTTTTTAGTCCCTTTGTATAACTTGTATCCAGAGTTCTTCTTTGTTAAAACCTAATTTAGCTACTTCCTTCATAGCAGAGACATTAAAAAAAACCCAAGTTATTAAAGAGATATTCTCAAGATAATAGTAAATAATTTAAAACTTCTTCCTGAGAAAATCAGAGGAGAAATTCAGAAGAGAAAATTAGTTCAGGTCCGCAATCAGCAATCCTAAGTCTCTGGGGCCAGATATGTTTCCAAATTTAGAAAAATTTGAATTTTAGGCAGATAATAGTATCCATATAATATATTACGTCACACTCCCAAGAGGACTGGAACTTCACTCTGTATTCAAATGCATTGTTTGAGCAGCAAAATGTATGAATATTCACTTCAAGCGGGATAAATAAAAAGTAAATAATTTTATGTCAGTTCAAGTAAGGTTTTGCCACCAAATTAATTCAGGTCAGGTAATTTTCTACCACTGTAAGAGTTGGAAAAATAATTAGCTTTCAGAACTTTTTAGATTTTTGGATCTATAGCTAACAAACTACAGAGATGTACAAATTTAATCATAAGAATCTGAAGATTGGTGTTGATGATAGAACTCCAAATAAAATTTTAAATGATATGGTGAAGATAAAGGTGTGCTTTAACAAAGTCAGATTATCTGTAAGAAGTAAAAAGTAAAATTCTTTGCCTCGTGTGCCAGGGTTGAATGAAACCGGTTTCCCACTAATGCTTTCTGTTCCTCTTATTATAGTTGGCTTTGCTTTGGAAGCCCGGTGCTGTATATTTTTAGTTTTGACTGCTTCTTTTAACCCATTTCTCCCTTTCCTGGCCTTCTACCACATCTGTTGTTCACTGCCTTTTTGAAATTAAAATACAGTACTCTACAGGATATCACTAAATCATAAAAAATATTAAGAACAAACAGGCTCTATTTTATTTCAGGAAGCCGTGGAAATACCCATCAAAACTGAGGTGAATTTTTTCTGTTTATAGCCTTAATGGAGTTTCCTTTAGGTTTGGGTCCATGTTGAAAAGAAAATATATGTCTACACATACAAATACACACTGATTTCATTGTTTCAGATTTATGGAGTAATAACTTGTGTCTTGAAAGATAAAGTCACAATAAGGGGCAGTACATCTAAACAGTAATGGCACAGAATCAAAAACAGTTGGCACGGGTAATTAGTTATGAATATTTAAACCCTTATTAGGTGGTAACTTTCATGCTCCCTCCCATGAACCTAAGCCAGGGCTACTAATAACTGCAAATGTGGACACTTGAGTTTTAGTATCTCACTTTACCTACTTTTAATCCAGTTAGCCATAGTTCTGGGCCTGAAATGGGCAGTACAGGGTGGATAAACATGAAGAGGTTATAGAAAAGAGCTGAAGAGTATATACATCATATCAATTTGAAGCAATGCCTGGGAAAGAAACATACAAGTTAGGGCAAATTTAATACAATGATCACAGAGTAAAAATAAACACTGAATGATAAAGTTAGAGTCCTATTTCAAAGAATGCGAATTGGATTTCCAATATGAACAGAACACAGAGTGGTGGGAAAGAGAGGAAGAGCATTCCAGATAAGAGAAATGTAAAGCACAAGGGAAGTGAGAACAAGCCAGTGCGATCTGCTTTGCTAGAAACTGAGGAATGAGACTAAGGTAGTGGAGGACCGCTTATTGGTGGAGGCCTCAAAAGACAGACAAGAGAATTGTATTTTGGTTCAAAATAAAATAGCCGTGTTCTTGAGCAGTGATGTGACAGATGAAATCATCACATGAGGAAAATTATTTTAATGGCAGGATAGAATAAAAGACCACAGAGAGAATGTTGGTTAGCTTGTTGGAGAAGGCTTGGGATTTGATTTTTGTGGGCGTAGAATAAGTGAGAAGGAATAGATTTTTAAAAACACCTTGGGTACAGAAGTGGGCCATCTTCATAATAGAGGACTAGAAAAGAAGGCAAAATGAAAAAGTAAAAGTGACTTCAAGATTTTGATGGCAACAAATTAAGGTGATTGTGATACTATTGATAAAAATGGTGAGGTTAAGAAAATAGGAAATGAGAAGCAAACTGTTGGATTCAACACATTAAGTTTCAGGGCCAGTTCAAACTTCAGCAAACATCAGAATCACATGGAAGTCTTGCTAATAAAACACAGATTGCCGGGACCCACTCCCAGAGTTTCTGATTCCACAGGTTGGGGATGAACCCAGTGTTTGTGTTTCTGGGTACTGCACTTTGAGAGCCACTTATGTAAGTCATGTCCTCATAGACAATTAATGATGATGGAGGTAAGGGTGGAGGTCTGAGGCCAACAATATAAGTATGGGAATTATCCATACCCAGGTCATTGTTGAAACTATGTTGTGGAAATTTCTGATTTATAGCACTTTCCATCATTTTTATACCCTCTATCATCTGTTTCCTTAATTATATTGCTGACATTAAAGTGAAATAAATGTTGTCTCTGGCAGTTGGGGAAAAGGGACTGATAGCTTAAGAAATAAACACACTGATTCTGAAAATAGACAATGAGTGTATAAGGGAAGATCACAGCAGGGCTTCTGAAGGATGCAACAGAAAGAGATGGAGGTGCAAATTGCCATCAGGCATTATGTGGTGGTAGGAAAAAGGACCTCTAGGTACTTGACAGACTACTCTAGAAATTTCCTTCCACTCTCCCCGAAGAAGCAAAAAGGTGGAAAGTTAAAAGGAAAAGTTAATAAGTCTACTTTGTATTTTAATTATTGTCAAGTACCCAGGTGCTTCAGTGAAGAGTTTCATGTACATATAAATTACTTCTGTGCCCTCGCATATTTGCAGAACTCTAAATGAGATGTTGTTCCATTTAAAATTTAAATAACTCCCTTGAGAAAATGCCAACCAGATTGCTTCAACTAGAAGCCAATGCATAAACATGTATTTGTTATTTACTTGTTAATGTGTTCAGCATTTTGGTGTTTTTGCATGAAACCTAAAGTCCTCTGTAGTGTGATTTGATGACCCTAAAATGGTGTGTAAAAAAGTAAACAGGGCTTCCCTGGTGGCGCAGTGGTTGAGAGTCCACCTGCCGATGCAGGGGCCACTGGGGCCCCGAGCCCAAAAAAAAAAAAAAAAAAAAAAAGTAAACAAACAATACTGTGGTAGATGCAGAGTACATGATTTATAAAAAGACCTTTTCCCCTTTCCAGAGATAATGGTTACCAACTGTGATACTCCATTGTTCCAAAAGGGTTCAGACGTGCCTAAGCTCGCACTTTTTACAAAATGGCAGGTTTAGATCCACAAGTGCAACTCTTTAAGGGGTGACTCAGCAGAGGGAAGTTCGCCTGAGACTTAAGGGGTGAACTTGGCTTTGTTCAGCAGGCTCTGGCTGATTGAGTCAGCCTCGGTTCTGGCAAGGCAGTTGCTGGCAGAAATGTGCAGTCATTTCACATTCTCCATATTCTGATTGCAACTTACCTCTTACAAGAATAATTTGAAGTTAAAATGGGGGGGTGGATGGAAGTTCAAGTTCAATACTTAATACTTGAAAATACACAACTTCCATGCTCCAATTAGGGAGAAATTTGACTAAAAACAGATTATATATATAAAAAAAATGCCCCTAGAGTTTCTTGGACATAAAATTGTTTTTTGAAAACAACAATATGATGAGTTAAGAGTGAATGAATCAGAAACATACGGATTAAATTTTCCCTGAAATTTGCATGGATTTGGAAGTCATGGAGAAAAGGGCACTTGGCAAGATACATTTGAGATTTTATCCAACCAAAAACATTCGAGAAATAATCTGAGGTGCTTTGGTAGACACAAAACAGTGCCAAATTCTTTCATTTTTATAAACTGCACTACAATAAAAAAAAAGAAAAGAAAAGAAAATGACCTAACTAATTTAACGAAGACATGGGATACTGCTTGTACAGCAACTAGCAAGCTCTGCAGATAAGCACCAGCATTTTAAGAGATCAGGCTATGGGTGTTTAAGAACAAATCTCAATCAAACAGGAGCAATAGTTCTGCAGACTACAAATGCTCTTAGGCCCACAGATATAGCCAGAGCAAAAGCTGAGGCTGGGGAGGGAATGCATTATTTGCTGGCCATTTTTCTCACTCACCTAAGGAACTTAAGATCAACAACAACAATGACTAAAATATTATTTTAAGAAAAACACACTGTAATGCCTGTTTGTATGTATTACTAGCTTTTTGTTTATTTGGTTTTTTTGGTTTTTTCTTACACAGCATGTCGGTAAACTGATACTCTGTGGCTGAGATCGCAGTTAAGAGCCTTCTGGCACTTCTAATATCAGGTAAGACAGAGCCAGATTTATATAAACTTTGGCACTTTAACAAGTCAAAATAAGCTTCAAGTTGCTTTATAAGCATTTAAAGTCATCAACAAAATGATTTACAAGGAAAATACATTGAAAAAATCTCAGTTCTGTTGTTTTCATTGTATTAAATATTTTTCAGCCTTATCAAAGTTCTTAGTGTAACATTTTTTTCCCCATGCCTTTTTCTGGAGGATCAAATCCTAACATCCCATTCATACAGGACTCATATAAGATCCTATTCAATAACTACATTCATCTAATAGCTTAGGAAGTAACTACTATATAAAGACGGACATTTTCTAAATATTCAATGTTTAGTTATAAAGAGAGGTAAAGAAGAGGAATAGAATGCATAGTGAAAGCTTTTATGGATATGGAGACCAGAAAGGATGATAATCTTTGTAGTATTTAATCCACGGACCTAAAATTTAAACTTACACTGTGGAAACAAGCAAGGACATTAGAAACCTTCAATTCCTCCAGATTTGCTCTTGACCCCGGGTAAGTACACTCAATTTTTCTTACTTTGCAGATGGGTTCTAACTCCCCAGAAGGAAAGCTCCCGTGAGCATAATAAAATCTATAATAAGCTCTTCACTTTCTGACTAATAAGCTAGTAATAAGGGCAGCTTTTAAGTGGGATCCAACGTGAACTGGGGAGTCATTTACAGAGCAGATCCTGCTGGGTGTGTACATTATTACTTAGGGAAACTAAATTACTTGTATAAATAACATTTGAAATATTTGAAAGTCAGTGCCTCTGGCTTCTTAACTCTAGTAATATCATATCATATGCAGGGAAGGGGAACTTGGAGATGACAAGCAATGCAAAAGTAGGTAGATTCACTCAGAAGATGGAAGAGAGATGGAAGATGCAAATGCTGGGTTTCTATAAGTCTTTCTTTAGAGGAAATATTATATCCAGTTGAAGGGGATAAAGCCCTTTTGGTTCCAAGGAGGAGAGCCTGAGCCCTCTGTGAATGTCAAAATTTGCAAATTCTACCATAATATACTATTTTCCCACAAAACAAAAGCAAACCCACAAGTGAACATCTATGTACCTTTTCAGACACATAGCGATTTATCTCTCTCACTTGATAAGTACATTTTACTGTTTCTGGTACTTTCTGAATCTGTTTTACAGTCTGCTTTTATGTGTTTCCATGTAGAGCTCAACAGGGAACTCAGTTGCCTTGTAGAGCAGAGCCTTTGTGAACCCCAATATACCACTTTTCAATATAGCAGAGATTTCTCTGTCTTGGCTAAAAGCCATGAATTTCTTATACCAGTTTGCTTCATCTGCACCTCCATCTTTGGCCTTGACAATTGACTTTCTTTCCAGGGCCTGTTTTTAAAAATAAATACAATTTTTGTCTCTTTACCATGTTAGAAGTGTCTAACATGAGACACATGTGCCATGTTAGGGGAAGAAAAGATGCTATATTGAGTTGTGGCTGCTGAATGAATGGCTGGGCTCATTCTTAGGGAGGTGACCAGTTCTTACTGATGAGAACTGGGGTTTCAGCCTGGAGGTCACCTCCTCTAGGGGGATTTTCCAATGCTGCCTCCTACCCCAAGTGGCCCACCTTCTTAGTTTGTGCTTCTACCTGTGTTCCTACGGCAACCTGAACATTGCCCATCATGGCTCTCGTCACTTTCCATTGTGATTGCCTGTTTACTTATTTTTATATCCTATAGATTATAAGCCCCATGAAGGCAAGGACTGTGTTTGACCTCGTTTATTCATTTCTATAACTGAAGTACATAGAAAAGTGCCCAGGACAAGGCAGAAACTCAGGAAGTTTTAATACATGAATAAATGTATTTGGGTAACAATCAATATATATAGTCTTTTACTAGGATGTGATATTTACTCAAGGGCTATATACATTTGAAAGCATGAAAACATGAATGCTATCAAGAATGTACAAATATTGAGCAATAGACTTAAACATGATAGAGAGGTCAAAAAAGTACAAGTGTACCTTTTCTTTTGGAAACAGATTTCAACACTACATTAATCCACTTCATACAATCTTTAATTTTTTTGTATTCCTCAACGTTGAATACACTGTTGGCTGCTTTAGGTTTCATTGAGAAACCAGTGGAGAGTAAAACTTGTTCTTGTCAGCATGCCTAATGATATCCGTCTTGGTCTCAAGATATCACATTAAAAAGATGCATGCTTTTTATCACTAATAGCAACATTTTTCATTTTTTCCAATTTTTATTTTATAAAATAATAAGGGAAAGGTCAGTGAAGCTTTAAATGATTGTACAAACAGTGCTGTAGAGGCCAGAAAGGTGACGGTGCCAAAACAGCTGAGGTTTGGCAGGCAGCAATAGACCCCCACATGCAATCCATCAGCTAGTTCCTCGGAATCTTCTTCCAAAGCATGCCTCGCATAGATCAGCTTCTTTTCCTCCGTGTTACAGCCTCTACGGTCAAGCCACCATCATCCCTCCCGATCCTGCTGTACAAGTCTCCTTACAACCCCTGCTTTGATTCCCCCCCCCACCCCCCACCGCAGAGTATCCCACTTACCACAGAGCAGCCAGAAGGATATTTTAGAAATATGTCATTGGCTTAAAAGTCCTCATTGGCTTTTCATTGTTTTTTAGAAAAAAGATTCTGATTTCTTATTCTGTTGCACAAAGGCCTCCCTGACTGGGCCAGTCTACCTCTCTGACCTCATCTTACACCATCCTTGTGCACTCTTCTCTTTCCTGTTGGTCTTCATTTTGTCCCCAGTATGCCAAGCTCTTTCCTACCTTGTGGCCTCAATGCTGTGCTCCTTCTGCCTGTAATGTTTTCTTTTCCTCTTTTTTTCTCAGAAAGAATTTTCAACAGTACATTAATCCATTTTATACAATCTTTAATTTTCTTGTATTCTCAATGTTGAATACACCGTTGACTTCTTTAAATTTCATTGAGAAACCACTGAGGCTAAAACTTGTTGCTTTCAGCATGCCTGATTATATCCATCTTTGTCTCGAGATATCACTTTAAAGAGATCCATGCTTCTTGTCACTGATGCCAACATTTTTTTTTCAGATCTTAGGATATCCGTCCTCTAACGCAGCCATCTCTCTTCTTTTGCATCTCTGCATGGAAGTCATTGCTTTGTACTAATTTTCCTTTTGGTTGTTCATTGTCAGTCTCCTCATAAGCATGAAGCTCTTTGAGAGAAGGAGCCTGTATCTCTTGGGGAAGTGGAAGCTCTTGGTTAATGGGTAGTTCTCAGATTTTCTTTCCACAAACCAAAAGCTGATTACATCCTTAAAAAGAAAATCATGTCAGGGAGACTCTAAATGCTAACAAACTCCCTTTGTCCATGAGAGTCCGTTTTGTTCCCTGAATACATTGGATTATTGGAAAGGTAAAGTGCATGTGAAATACTGCAAAAATGACTGCACGTGTACAAAAGGGTAATGGAAGTGGAAACATGGAACATAATATGTGAAACATTTAACACAGTACCTGACACATATTAGGAACCCAAATCTGCTCATTGGTTTATATATTACCACCCATTATCCACTAATCCGTTTATTCATTCACTCAGTAGATGTGGTTCATCAAACCCAAGGGCGCCAATAGATATTGATGGAAAAAGGGGCATGTCTTCAGAGAGGGATAAGAAGTAAGTGCACCAAAGCAGTTAAACGTTAGAAAAGCCCATCCAGGAATTAAATGGTCCAGAATTGAATACATTTCCTATAGAAACTTTTCTAAGAAGAGAATTTTGATAGAAGATTGTTGGAAGATTAAAGTGCATGCTTGATCTTGGAATTTCTATTGATATTCTATACTCTTAAAAGTGAGAATTAAATCTATAAATTTGCTGAATATGTGTACATTTAAATATTGTTCCAGTTACTATGACAGTATAACAGATTACCACAAAAGTTAATGGCATAAAATAATGATTTATTATGCTCACAAATTCTAGGTCAGTAATTCAAGAAAGGCACTGTTGGTTAGATCTCACTTAGAGCTCTTTTGTAACTGGAGTCAGATTGGGGCAACAGTCATCTGAAGGCTTGACTGTGGCTTGAGGACCTACTTCCAAGGTGGCTCCCTCACAGGTGTGACAAGTTGATCAGGTGCTTTAGTTCCTCTCCATATGGGCCTCTCCACAGGGCTGCTTTGGTGTCCTCATAATATGTGGCTAGCTTCCCCCAGAGTGAGTGATCCAAGAGATGAGACAACCTTGAGAGTTATACACTGTCACTTCTGAACTCTGTTGGTGATACAGGGCCAGCCTGGATTCATTGCAAGAGAAGATGACCCAAGGATGTGAATACCAGGGGATGTGGATGATTGTGGGCCATTTTGGAGGCTTGCTAATGCAAATATCATTAAATATTAGCATTTTGGGTAGATAATATGCTTAGAGGATGCCCAGGGACCAAAAAAAATTTTTTCCATGACTAAAGTTAAGGAAAATGAATCACTTGTAGCAATCAGTAATATAATTTGAAAAATATTTTGTATCATTTTTCAAAATTTTAAATAAAATTTTATTTTTAAAATGAAAATGTCTAATTATATACAAAATTGTACTAATCATAAAAAATTCCAAGTATCTTTTTAGACAAGATCATTCATTCATTTAGCCAAGCATTCATTTTACTAAAATTTCTTGAATAACTGCTATATACATAGTACTGCAAAAGCAGCTGTGAAAAAATGATTTTTGTCATCCTCTTTTCAAAAGTAACTTAGGCCAGTAAAGGTATTGCTGCTTTGACCAAGAAATTACAGGAAGGAATGACTCTGCATAGATTGCTGCCTTAAAAAATAGTTCCAAAAAAACTTTTGGAACATTTAGACCCATTTCCTGACAGTTTTCCACTGTTCCTTCCAGTGCAAACCCAGAGTTAGTAAGGGAGGTGGGATAGGAGCCTTAAAACTTGATTTGAATAATCACTAGTTTTAATGTATGGTTTGTTTTTGATTTAAAGACACATCCTAGCATGTACACACACACACACACACACACACACACACACACACACACACGCCACATGCGTATGTACAACCCTGTAAAGCACTGGGTTGACCATAACTTGTGCAGCTGAACTTTGATCTCCAGGTTCTTCTCTGAAAATCAAGTCCAGATGACTCTGAAACAAGCTGACGGTAGGAATGAGAGAACAGGTTTGACCAAATTTAGGCCCATTCAAAGCCTCATGGAATCTAAGTTTGTAATAAAGCAAATTTTCCAGATCTCTCCAGATTTTGCTTTGCCTAACACTGGGGAGAACATCTTTCCAGTAATTTGAAAGAAGGAGAGGAGGAGAAACAGCAGCAGCAGTTTGAGAAATAAGTTCTGCAGCTTCTTAGAAATTAAATAGTGCAGATAAAACAACACCCTGGTAACTTGATTACAGATTTAGCAAGTATCTGTAGAAGGATTCAGTTACCCTTCGAGGTAAGAGTATTTCCAGGTGGGTGGGAGTAGGGGATATTTGGTGAAGTTCTTTTGAGTTTTACCAAATTTGAAGCATTTGAAAACTACCTGGAAATAAATGAGCCCAAACTACTACTGGATTTATAATATATACTATCTTACAGAATTGAGCATATTCAAAATTTATGAAAAGAACCATTCAATAATACTGTTGGAGACAGCCACGTTGCAGACAGGTGTTCCATAAATAAGTCCACAAGTTCTGTATTTGCATTTCCAGACTGGTGTTCTTGTGAAATTCAATCATAATAGCTCTTGAGCACTGTTGAATATATACAAATTTACATAGAAAGTTTTGTGCTAACACAGGACATTTATGTTTGCACATAGCAATGACATTCCTGGACGATCTGAAGTTCTGCATAAAAACCCCAGGTGTGATCAGGTCTGATATGTTAATTAAATTAGGCTAGCTTGAACAAATTGCTATGATATAAACTGACATAGTTTTTTCATCATGGGTTAAAAAAATAACAATCTCTTACAGGAAGTGAAACCCGATTGCATGAAACTGAACCCATGCAAAACTGAAGCTATTCAGATAAACAGTTTCCTCCAAGAGAGCTCTCCTATACCCTTCTCTAAGACATTAAATGTTTAGTATATGTGAGACTTAAACTTATCAGTCAGAAACTTTACAAATGGATATTTGTCTTGTAAGAAGCTTTTTGTCCCTTCTTGCAATTACAAGGTCACAATTTGTTGTTTATGCTTGCTTAGTTTGGGGAGCACATTTATTATGTGAGAAGGAGACTTTGGAGAAAGTCATCATATTATACACACCACTTTCTTTGTCAATGTTTATATAAATATTCATTCACAGGCCTGATCATCCCTGTGACATGATGTACTCTGACATACATAACGTTAGTAATATTGATTGAGAAAAATTTCTCCTGTTTTCTGTTACTCCAAAATTTTGCTTTGGATAAATTACTAATCACTTAACTCACAGTGGTGAGTAAGATGCTCAAGAATTACTGAAAGGGAAAAAGGTTTCAATCAGGCCTTCCCGTAGACGTTACCAAGAGAACAATGACAAAACAATGGCAACCAAAACCAAACCCAAACAAAACAGGCCAAACTGAGACCAGGAAAGAGTGATGGGTCACCATTACCTATGACAGATGTCATGGCAGTAGCACCTGGCCAGGATGGGAATCTAGACAAGAAATGAACGGAATTTAGTGGTAACTCAGTTAGTACTTAGAGATAAGAGTGGGAAATATGTCAAATTCATTTAGGAAAATTAAGGGAATATGGAAATTCACAAAGAAGGAAGTAAAATCTACCAATAATTTTACCCCTCAATTATAATCTTCATTAAATTTCAGAGTATTAATATAACATTTTTAAAAATAGAGATGATATTTTGTGAACTATTTATTGCCGTTTTCATGTGCCAACAGCTATATTTAAAATGACTATAAAATACTGCATAGTATGGAAGTATCATTTTACTTAAATCCTTTATTGCTAGACTTTTACCATACACAGATTTGGTTGGAATTGTTGCTCTTTTACTATTTTAAGCGGTGCTGTGATTTGAATTCTTTTATGATTGTGAATAAATCTTTGTATATGGTGACTTACTAAAAGTGGAATTGCTAGGCCTATGGGTTTGCACATTTAAATCTAGATCAGAATCATATAATCATAGAAAGATTATGTGACTGATAACCAGCAATGTAGCAAGGTGGGTCTTTTTTCAAGGTCTCAGCCCCATTGTTTGTAATTGTTCCTCACTGGGTCTTAAAGGGACAGTACCCAAGGCCTAGAATTTGGGGTGGGAAGGGGAAAGCCCAGCTAAACTTGTGTGCAATCATGCTTCCTCAGATTTCTCTGCTTATCCCATATCATCGGATAAGGGGAACACATTACACACAGGAGAACTGTTGGGCAGTGCTAAGTGGCAGAAAGCAGGATGAAATTAAGCTTCATAATTTTTATATTTAGACCGGGAGAGATTTATCGACTTTCTGAAGGTTATATAAACAACTCAAGCCATGATCTGAGAATAAAACACAAGCCAGTGACTATTCAGATAATTACCAAACCAATTTTTCTTTCTAATAAAAGCAACTCACTTTAATTTCTAGGTTAATTTAAAATTAATAAAAGATGTCAGATGAATAGCTCAGAAGACTCCTCCTACCTTCTTAATCTATGATCCAAACAATAACATACTTCTAATAAAATCATTCACGAGTGAGCTGCAACTGTGTCCGCTCCATGGCCATAACTCAGGACTGTGGCAGAATTACACATGTCTAAGAAATTCAATCATATCAGTATCTTGAGACTTTTAAAAATGCCCTGATGAATAGAAAACCAGGGTGCGGATTGGGGGGGCGTGGGGAAGAACCCAGACAGCCAATGTAAATTGAAACGATTGAATCACTTTGGTGATGTTTAATTATTCTGTGGTCATTTTACAGATTATCTTTCTAAATTTACTTTCTTGTTTTCTTCACATATCATATAACTGGGAGGCAGCACAGTTTTAAGGAACACACTGAACAGGGAAACCAGGATGCTTGGCTTTGCTACTAACTAATCAAAAGACTTGGGATGATTCCCTTAACCGTTCTTAGTTTGTCATGTAGTAACTTATGTTTACAGCAAGCAAATACCACTAATTAATATAGATAGGAGCCAGGTTAGCCTATATGGTGATTAAGGTATTTGACGACGATGCCTGATTACAGGTTCAAATCCTGGCTGTATACCACTTAATAACCACATAACTTTGGGAAATTTGCTTAACCTCTCTGTATGTCAGTCTCCTCACCCGTAAAACATGAATATAATAGCATCTACCTCTGAGAGTTTACGTGAGAATTCAATGATATGGTTCTTGTGTGTCATCTGGCAAGCACCCACTTACCGTTAGCTGTCAATATATATACTCATCATAGAGTGGTAGAAATTTATTATATAAGACCCTTCAGTTCATCTAGTTTAGGAATTATTTGGACTAATGTTTTTATTGCATCTATTTGAGTGCTATTTAGTCTAGCTTGGTATCTTTACTAGCAGTAATGATTTGTTTATCTCATTAAATTTGCTTCATTCTCTAACTTTTTCTACTTAGAGAGGCTTTATTTCATCTTTGTTTTGTTTCAGAGCTGCTTTCAGAAAAACACTGAAAAAGTTGCTTGTATTAATGATACAACTATTCAATTAGCTTTGAAAATGTGCTTCAAATTTCATGAGAGCCTAAAATTTGTACCTTAGTTTTAAAAAATTACTTTGATTCATATCAGACATTTTGTTAATAACAATTTAGACCACACAATCTACTACAGTGAAATTTAGCATTATGTGACTACATTTGGGTCAGCCTCCAAGGGAGGTTAGTTGTCAGAAAGTCAGAGAAGCCTCATTACAACATGATCACCCTGAAGGGGTCCCTCAGCTGTTCTCAGAGGGCACTTGGACTAAGAAGCAAGGCTTTAGTGTAAAAAGAAATTTTATTAATGTAAAAAGAATTTGTATTAGTATCCAAAATTTCATGCCACATCTTAAATTACTTCAGTTCTCATGTGATAAAAGTCAAATTAAATAACAAGCTGTCAATATACATTCAGATACGGCCCTGCACAGGTTATAGTATTTTGATGGTCGAATAGTCTTCCACATCAAGAGGAAATATGTTAAAACAATACAAGGCACTAACAAACCTAATAAGTATTTACTAGGTGTAGTACATTGTTGTAACTTTCTTTCTACATTTTAGAGAGCAGGTTAAAGACCTATTTGGAAAAATAGAAAACCGTAATATAAGGCATTAAAAGGCTCCATTATTCGAGTTGATGAAAGAGTGGCAACTAATAAAATAGATACAGAAGAAATCTATTTTTTCTTTCTTCTTTCTTTCTGTCTGTCTTTCTTTCTGTCTTTCATCTTTCTTTCACCTCTATCTATCTATCTTCTATCATTATCTATCTAATTATACCAGAGATAAAAAGATAAATCTGTCACTCTCCCAAATTTACGGTATTTTAGGAAGTTGTGGTTTTTCTTGGATTTATATCAAGGTAAAAACACCAAAACCATTCCTGGAAAAAAATCAATCCTCCCTGCCCCCACTTGGTTAGGGAAGAATAGATTTTTCTTCAAAATATTGTAATGTTCATTATTTAGGTGAGTTACCGAAGTAGTTGTAATTTATGATCATTTGCTTCAAACTGAAAGTAAAAAGGGGTGATTTTGTGTATTTTTAACTCCCTTCTTATCATATCTAAGTAAACTTGGGGATTATTTTAAATTTCAGATTTAAAACACACAATGTAGGGAAATCAGAGCAATAACTAAATTTTAACATCAAACATCTGATGAGGACAGCACCTCATCAATTTGAAGTGTTTACTAAATATGCAAACTGATTAAAAGACCTAAGTTAAAGGAACATTTCAATCCCAATTTTTGATAGTAAAGTGTTTCTGAATTTCATGCAATAAAAGGACCTTACCTGTAACATTTTCACATAAAGCTTTATGTGATTCAAACCGTCAAATTGATTCTATCAAAACTAAATTTAAAAATAAACTGTGTTTGAAATTCATATATTGACAGCTAAAGATGAAAAGGAATATATATATGATGCTGGATCAAAGCAGTTAGTGAGATATAAATTGCTGAATGTATTATGTGTGGTATAACAAAACAAAAATAGAAAATATAATTTTGTTCTCAAGATAATTCATACATATATGAAATTTATGGTTCAAGCCAATATCTCAAGAGTAGAAAGATGAAAGCATTATGGTGAAGGAGTTGCAATATGCTAATTACGTGGGTTTCTTTGAAGGACAAGCAATGTCTCCATGTCACTATATAGTCTCATTCTAATCATTTCTGACTATCCAAAAACCATGTTCTTGGGCCATGCTATTTTATTGACTTACACAATTGTCTTAACTGGGTTTTGTTGTTACTTTGCTTTTCACTGAGAGACATTTCAAGAAATACTAGTATGAACTGCCATTTCTGAAAATAGTGACTGCTTTATCTCTTACTGCCTCTTCAACTGGGAAAAGTTCCCCAGGGAACTTTTTTTTTTTCTCCTCTAAAGACAATAAAATCTTTCTTTTTCCTTTTATTGCTCTGTCTTCCTGGAAGCTCAGAGCCAAAACTGTTCTCAAAATATAACAGCTCTGTTGGATCTTAGGACATACTTACATGTATTTTTCATTGTTTTCTCTTTTTTCCTCCCCTGGACCTGTTTTCAGTTTAGAATTTAATAAATTATTTGTAGACAAAGGTCATGGCTGGAGAGGCAGCTAGCTAGCTAGATATGATTGATAAATCTGAGGAACATGGTAAGAATCATAGTTGATTGAGGTCAATAAACAAAGTCTACGGGGAGGGAAAAGGTTATTAAAAGTAATATTTTATGCAGATGATAAAAGTATATGTTTATTCATTAATGAAAATGCAGACAAGTTTAAAAAAGAAAATGGAATTTCCACAATCCCAGTAGCCGGAGATACTTGCTGTTAACATTTTGGTGTCATTCTCCTTAATATCTTGTCTCCATGAAGAATATGCCTCAGATGGACCTCTTGGCCTCCCCTGCTGCCATCTGCCGTCCTTTACTGAGTACTCCCAAGGTACAGGCCCTGACCTGGGCAGTTCCCATACACTATCACATCATCTTCACACCTAGGGGTGGGAACTACCCTCCGCCCACCAACCATGAGTGAAGAAACTGAGACACAGAGAGACTGTATAACCGCCCAGAGCTAATAATATTTAAGCTCTTGTTTCAGTCTAGGCAGACTGACTTGAAAGTATGTGTCTTGCCACTGCTCTGTGCTACCGTTGAGAACAAGTTTCACATTTATTAGAAACCCTTCTATGTTCAGTGTACTTAAACCTCTTTCAACGTACTTGATTAGTTGGAAGCTCAGTCTTTTCCTGAGATGAACCTCTGACATAGCCCTTCTGGGAACTTCTGGGAGGGTTGGGCATGATGCCTTGCTGCACATATTCAGCTCTGCACTTTTACATGCTGGGGGCCACCATGACTTCTTCATTATGTGTTACTGCCCATCTTGATGCCATGTTGCTGGAAGTGTTCAAACTACTAATTCCACAATGTTCACTTGGCTGACACTGATTTCCTCCAACCTGGGTAAATATATATGTACTATGTATGACAGACAAAGGCTAATAGCCTTCAAAAACAAAAAGCAGTTGATAATAAGAAAAGAACTTACTGGAGAAATTGGCAAAGGATAAAATACATAAAAGGCAGTTCATAGAAAGAAAAATATTATCTGTTCAATAAACATACAAAATATGCCCAACTCACTTGTAATTTTTAAGATGCAAGTACAAATAGTGAGAAACCAATCTCAGCTTCCACCCTTCCTTGTTGATAAACTGGCAACCAAAGCATTTGGGTGTGAAGAAAATAAGCATTCTCATAGACTTTTTTTTTTTAAATAAATTTATTTATTTATTTTTGGCTGTGTTGGGTCTTCGTTGCTGCACGCAGGCTTTCTCTAGTTGCGTCACGTGGGGACTACTCTTCGTTGCGGTGCGGTGGCTTCTCTTTGTTGTGGAGCACAGGCTCTAGGCACGCGGGCTTCAGTAGTTGTGGCACACGGGCTGAGTAGTTGTGGCTCTCAAGCTCTAGAGCACAGGCTCAGTAGTTGTGGCGCACGGGCTTAGTTGCTCCATGGCACGTGGGATCTTCCTGGACCAGGGCTCAAACCCGTGTCCCCTGCACTGGCAGGCGGATTCTTAACCACCGCGCCACCAGGGAAGTCCCTCATAGACAGTTAATAAGAGAAAGATTGATAACAAATTTTTCTGAAATAATTTGGCATTATTTATCAAATGTTTAAACAATTTGCCTTTTGATTTTGCAACATCACTGCCAATGATTTATCCTGAGGCTATGTTGCACGTTTATACAGAGATAGATGATAAATGCAATGATTTTTTGGTAACACTTTTTATAATAATAAAAATCTGAAAACAACTCAAGTACTTATAAATAGGAGATTAGATTTATAGATTGTGGCTATTCATGCAATGAAACATCACCCAGTTGTTAAGGATGACGTCTATATATACACCAAGATTTATATACACTGTGCATACCAGAGGCTTAGCTTAGTGATTAGAAATAGATTCTGGAGCCTCAGTGCAGACTCTGGAACCATACCTGGGTTTGAAACCTGGCCCCACCACTTACAGCTGAAGTTATCTATAGCAGGTATCATAATCTCTATATGTCTCACTTTGCTTGTCTACGAAATGGACGCAAGAACAGTACCCATCTCATAGGTTGTTATGAGGATTAAATGATTCAATGTTTGCAAAGTGCTTAGGTGATGGCTTGGCACATGGAAAGCATTATATAAATTTTTGTGAAATAAAACAAATACTGATATGAAAAATTAAAGTCCATGAGTCCATGGAGTAGAAAGTAAAATGATGCAGAACAGTATAATTCCATATATCTAAAAAAAATGATAGGGGTGGGATCCATACTTGCATGAGCATACATTTCTGGAAGTCACCCCAAGAAATGTTGATTTTACCTCTGGGATATGGAAAGGAGGTAGATGGTCTCAGAGCCCTTTAACCTTCACCCATCTGTACAGTTTCGAGTTCTTTTATTTCTATTTCATCAGCAACAGCTCCTAGAAGATTTCATGACAGGCAGAAGACTGGTTTGCCCTGAACTCACAGAGGACTTCTGCCAGGTGGTGGTGGGTTGAACACTGCAAGCCAAGCTCACATTGTCTCATCTCTGACTCAGCCAAAATACTAACACACACACACACACACACACACACACACACGTATGTTCACATACACTCACATGCCCAGACACATGTGCACACACATGCACATATGTTACAAAATTACGATCATGTGGTAAACACAATTTTTTGTTTCTATTCTTTTCAGTTAATGATATAATTAGGAGTGTTCTATCATTTCATTAAATTTTCTTTGAAAATATGATTTTAACAACTGCACAATGGTCTACCAAGTACACACACCACATCCTTTCCTGAAATGTTTTATGGGACTACACAGGCCTAGTTGAGCAGAGAATTAAGTCAGGGTATCCTCTGAGGCAGACCTGTACAATGTTTCTACAACCTTCCTTTTCATTTTTTACTGGCCTGTGGCATTCCTTTCTTGTCACTGTAAAAGTGAAGTGCAGGCAAGGATCTGGCAAGCTAATTCACTTTAAGGCACAAATTACTGATACGGTGGAAAAAAGATACTGATGTGGGAAAAAAAGTCTGCATTTTAACAAGGAGCTAACCATTAATCCAAAGTTTAAATTTCCAGTGGTAGATTTTCAGTAATCAGGAAGAAGAGTAAGGAGAGCATTGAGTAGAATGGAGGAAACAATGAGAGTTAACATTTACTGTTTGGGCTCAGGAAGTGTTGGTTGAATTGAAATATTTGGAGGTTGGCACAGATAGGCCTTCAATTTATCTTCCCTGGATTGTTGCAAATCGCTACAGCATACAAACCATAGGAAGTCAAACAAGTCACAACAATAACAGGAAGCCACAGAGAGTTCTGGAATATAAAAAACTGGCTTTCCAATTTTATCCACTCGTGCTTTCCAACTTTGTTATAACCTCGGGCGAGTTAACTTGACTTCTCTGTGCCTCGCTTTTATCATCTACACAGTTTGATCTACCCCCAAAGATGTTGTGAGACGTCAAGCCTCAAAATGCTTCTTGCTTTCATCCTCTCCTCGCCTCTCCTCACAGGGCAGGCTGAATGTCAGAGTATACAGCACAGAAGACCCTCGACAATAAACACAAATTCAAGTCTTGACTTCAACACAGACCATCTAATTGGGCAACCGATCTTAGCTTCACTTTGCTAATCAATAAAAATAGGCCAAAATATATAAATCCATGTGGTTTAACTTAATTGAATGTCAATGCCTAGTTCCTAACACTTTCACTGTCATTGAGAAGAAAAGCAGGAGGATAGAAATACCCCTAACATTTGAGAGCGTAGTATGGTTCTTTGGGTGATTACCTGCTTTAACCCTCAAAATGGCTGTTTTAAGGTAGATACTTTACACAGAGAGAGATGAAAGCTTAGCACTTACCCAAATGCACATACTTCAGAAATAGTATAGCTAGAATTAAAATTCAAAAGCCTCTATTTGCTGTTCTACACTGCCTAGGTGATTTTCAGAGGTCTGTAGAGGCACATACAAATTAAGCATTACTATTATCGTATTACTCAAAAGGTTATAAAACCAAAGTAGCATGAGTCACCAATGTGGGAAATCTTCCCTCAAGATGGAAGGGACTAATTTATGATGGTGTTTCATAAAATAAAACCATGATATGTCAATGACTATAACTGTATATACTAGTTAGAGCTAGATTTTTCTACACAGATGATTAAGCTTCTTAGAGGCCTATAAAGTATATTTTATATAGATGTTTACATATATATATATATATATATATATATATTATATATTTTTTTTGTGTGCGGTACGCGGACCTCTCACTGTTGTGGCCTCTCCCGTTGTGGAGCACAGGCTCCGGACGCGCAGGCTCAGCGGCCATGGCTCACGGGCCCAGCCGCTCGGCGGCATGTGGGATCTTCCCAGACCGGGGCACGAACCCGTGTCCCCTGCACCGGCAGGCAGACTCTCAACCACGGCGCCACCAGGGAAGCCCTACATATAGATATTTATATATAGTTATTACATTTGTAAGATTATATGTATTTGTATGTGTATATGTGTACAAATGCATGTATGTATATGTATATATAAAGGGTATATGGTTGCACTTATACCTGACCTATTGATGGCTAACATTGGGTAAAACATTTGAAAATAGACAACTTCAGTTATTTTTCTTTCACTTTGTAAAGTGAGCTGCACACGTTCTAGCTGCTTTCCTGGAGAATCATCTTAGCATTATGTCCATTCCTGTCATTTTGCCTTTCCCATTCATGTCATTCCTATGGAAACCAAGGAAGCGCATCTCACACACCTGTTTCCCCTCCAGCCTTGAATGTGGCCAGGTGTCTTACCGTCCATTCAACAATCATTTCTGAGCCCCTGCCCTTGTGCCACTCACTGTGCCAAGCAGAGCAAGGTGAAGCACTGCACCTACGTGCAGAAAGTAGATCGCTCTTTCCGCTCTCCAGGAACTCACCGTTTAACGAGATGAAGATGCTTAGGGGCTGTCCCGATGGTGCAGCTGAGAGAGCTCCACGTGGTGGGAAGC
Organism: Neophocaena asiaeorientalis asiaeorientalis; assembly: GCF_003031525.2. Classification (NCBI taxonomy): domain Eukaryota; kingdom Metazoa; phylum Chordata; class Mammalia; order Artiodactyla; family Phocoenidae; genus Neophocaena; species Neophocaena asiaeorientalis. Next base: position 6,677,962 of record NW_020174698.1, on the reverse strand, counting down.
TGGAGAAGGGAAAGTCCCCTCCTGAAGGTAGGGGGCCGGTGACTATTTTTTGCGGAAGGGTGAGAAAGCTGGTGAGGGAGTGTAGAGAAGACACTGGAAGAATGTGAGTTTAAAGAGTTTCAAGCCACATGGTTTTGTAACATTCTTCAGCTGGCTTTGGAAGGAAAGAGATTAGAAAACCACCTCTAAGCGCAGGAAAAGAGGCATCAGGCATTTTTCCCACCTTGATATTAACACCCCTCACCCGCATCTCATGTGTGGTCCTGAGCAGTGGCTCCAGCCCCTCCCCACCAAGAAGGAGCAGTCAAAGCCTCTCTCCCCTGGTATGTGTGCTAGCTACGTGGTAATAAGTGGGGTCCTGCCTGCTCAAGTCAGACAGACTCGGGAGTCACCTCTGCCTGCCATTTGCTAGCATCGCGACCTCCACCAACTTGCTTGAATTTTCGAATCCTTGGTTTCCTCACAGGTATAATGGAGATATTAATACCTATCTCACAAGATGTGGTTGAGGGGGGAGTGCTAAAGATTTAAGAAAAAATATATATGTAAAGCACCTAGCCTAGTACCTGGTATGTTGCAAATATTAAAAAACTCTATTTAATGTTGTTTTGCTTCTATACATGTATCGTTTTCCTCCCTGGTCTACTCCTAATATCCATGGCTTCTCATTTCACTGCCTTTTTCACAGCTTTACCCTCCCCCCCGTCTCCTGTTTAAAGCTGCCTCGTGACTCTCTCTCGCTGTCCAGGGCCACATGTCCCTTAGCCTGATGCAGCTTTCACCGGGCCCCTACCCTAAAGGGCTATCTGTGTGAGCTGGGTTTGCCCCTTTTCCCCGTCGTGGTACTAAAACCTGCCCTCGGGTCATGTACATCTCTACTCTGGAATATTCTGTGGCTATTAAAAAAGCACAAAATACGTGGTGTGAATATACTGACAAGGATCTACTACTGAATGGAAAAAGGAAAATACAGCTCTGGATGTATGGTATGATCTCATTTTTGAGACAAAATCTACTTCTCTATTGTTTAACATTTTTCAATAAGCATATACTTTTACCATTGTGTGTGTGTATTTTTAAGGAAACCGGTATAAGTTATAAGCATTACAAAGACTGGTGAAATGGAAAATACAGGTTAAAATGAAGGGATAGTGGTAGGGAGTTTGCTTAAGCTAGTGTTTTCCCAGGTGGCCATGAAAGGCACATTTGGCAGATGTTAATGGCTTTCTTTCGTAGAAACAGAGATGACTTAGTCAAGTAGGTCTGAGAAGCACTAAGTTAGGTGAAGTCAACAGGTTTATTTGTTTAACACAGGATATCTTTGCAGCTTTAATGCTCCTGTTTCCTGCGAGTCTGCAAAGCGGAGAGTAAATGTAGTTCTGACAACGCCATCTTTTTCTATAGAGCGAGCCCAGCATTGGTTTTCCACTCTAGAGAGGACTCTCAAATTTTGAGAAATGCTGACCTAAACTCTTTCTCTCCTTAAATATCTCTATTTTTTATCTCTGTTCCCTTTTATTCTCTTCCTACTATACCCCACCAAGTGTTTGTATCAGACTGTTACCCTTAAGCTCAAAACTTTGTTCATGGGCTTCCCTGGTGGTGCAGTGGTTGAGAGTCCGCCTGCCGATGCATGGGACACGGGTTCGTTCCCCAGTCCAGGAAGATCCCACATGCTGCAGAGCGGCTGGGCCCATGAGCCATGGCCGCTGAGCCTGCGCGTCCGGAGCCTGTGCTCTGCAACGGGAGAGGCCACAACAGTGAGAGGCCCGTGTACCGCAAAAAAAAAAAAAAATTTGTTCATTTAATAACTATATTCAAAATCTCACTGCCCAGTGAACTTAAAATATAAATAGCTTCAGGTGTCTACAATTAACCCAAAACAAAAATCATCCAGCTAAAATAAATAGCACTTCTGCCTGAGAGAAATATCTCCTTGGCTTCAAAGAGAAAAATTTTTTTTTTTTAATTTGATCTTAAATTTGACACAAGCATCATTATTATTTTGACCTCATGTTCAGAGACTGAGTTGATCTTCATCATCACTGGTTCTCAGTTTAAGGCACATTATCATCACTGATCCCTGCAAGGCCCTTTCCTATTAGTTGAGTTATTAATTCATCCCTTCACTTGTTCCTTTTTATATCCATTTCCCAATTCCATCTTCTTTTCCCAACTATTCTATTCTACTTAAATAGATTAAATACAGTTCTCTGTGCTATATAGTCGGACCTGGTTGTTTATCTATTTTATATGTAGTAGTCTGTACCTGCTAATCCCAAACTCCTAATTTATCCCTCCTCCACCTCGTTTCCCCTTTGGTAACCATAAATTTGTTTTCTATGTCTGTGAGTATCTTCCTGTTTTGTGAATAAGTTCATTTGTATCATATTTTAGATTGCACATTTAAACGGTATCATATGGTATTTACTGTCTTTCTCTGTCTGACTTACTTCACTTAGTATGATAATCTTTAGGTCCATCCATGTTGCTGCAAATGGCATTAGTTCATTCTTTTTATGGCTAAGTAGTATTCCATTGCATATATATGCCACATCATCTTCATCCATTCATCTGTCGATGGACATTTAGGTTGCTTCCATGTCTTGGTTATTGTCAATAGTGCTGCTATGATCATTGGGGTGCATGTATCTTACTGAGTTAGAGTTTTCTCTGGATATATGCCCAGGAATGGGATTGCTGGATCACATGGTAACTCTATTTTTAGTTTTTTAAGGAGCCTCTATACTGTTTTCCATAGTGGCTGCATCAATTTATATGTCTACCAACAGTGTAGGAGGATTCCCTTTGCTTCATATCCTCTCTGGCATTTATTGTAGACTTTTCAATGATGCCCATTTTGACCGATATGAGGTAATACTTCACTGTAGTTTTGATTTGCATTTCTCTAATAATTAGTGATGTTGAGCATCTTTTCATGTGCTTATTGGCCATCTGGATGTCGTTTTGGAGAAATGTCTATTTAGGTCTTCTGCCCATTTTTTGATTGGGTTGTTTTGTTATTGAGTTTATGAGCTGTTTGTATATTTTGGAAATCCCTTGTCAGTCACATTGTTTACAAACATTTTCTCGGGGTCTGTAGGGTTTTTTTTTCTTTTTGTTTATGGTTTCCTTTGCTGTGCAAAAGCTAGAATAAACATATACTTAAGTGTTGTCATATTGCTGGCTTGAATGTCTGCACTGATCTACATTTCTACCAGCAATGCACAACATTTTTCACTAACCGGATACTAACTTTTGCTAGTCTGATTAATGTGAATTAATATCTTATTTTTATTTGCAATTTTTTTGAGAATTATTCTAACCCTGATGCCCAGGATTGTATGAGATTTTGACTGCATAAAAACTTTTAATAAAATATTAAAAGTTTAAACATGACCACCAGGAGCAATGATTAAATCCTTAGAGTTACATAGGCCAAAATGTGCATGTGATAAATCAATGAATTTTGCAACTGTGTGTGTATATTTTGCTAAGCAATGTTGAACGCAAAACAGAAAACCACCACATCCAAAGAACATCTTAGTATTATTTATTAAAAATTGAAATGTTCATTTTATCATTCTCTACATTCTTCTTGCAACAGGAAATGACTTCTGAATACACTGCCTCATCTGTCATTGTCAAGGATTAAATATGAACCAAATTTGCAAGGTATTTTTTTAAGTTTGCTAGAGCAGAATAATGTCATTGTCAACATTTTTAAGCATTTTATGACTTTGGGATCTTTCCTTAAAAAAAAAAACACATTGCCAAACTAATTAAAATTGGTCGTGAATATTAATGTTTGAATTGAAAACAACTGCCACGAGGTGGCAAACAATCTACACATAGAATTATACAAAAGAGAAAATTATAAATACACTGTATCATATATGCATATTATACTAGACAGTGCAAAATATCTGGTTAATACAATATCATCTATGTATTAAGGAAGCATAAGCCTAATGGTACAAAGAGTGACAAATGCACTTGGTGAGAAATTGAGCTTTCTTTCGTCTTAAGTGAAATCTTTTTTTTTTTGAACAATGAGGATAGCAGATATTTGGTCTTAAAACCTAACATTTGTCATTGTTGTGGAATTGGCACATGGACATATACTGTACCTTATCTGTGCTCTCCAAGTAAGGCACTTCTCTATGGTTGAAGATACATTGATGATAAAACACTATAGCCCTGAGTGACCTTGAACTTGTCCTAGGGCTTCTTGTCTGGTTTCATGTATTCTATATGGTTATCAATTTCTATAGCATGTTGAATATAGAAGGAGAAAAGTGCTCCTAGGGTTTTTATTTCTCCATTTGATTTGACCCTCTTAGAAATAAGAAATATGATGTTATGTTGAAGAATGCAGACTCTGGTGCTAGACTGTCAGGTTTGGATATTAGCACAACTAGCTACAAGTTGTATAACTGTGGTAGATTGTATTATTCTTCCCAAATAATAATTTCCCCTTCCTGTAAGAGGATAATACATTCCTCACACTGTTGATCTCGGGATTGACCATGAATGTGAGGAAACATGATGTATACCATATCTAGCAAGCAGCTTTAAAAGCTGTTGTAGGTTTCCACCATTTCTCTTGATCTTTCCCTCTACCAAGAAAATGATGTGTCCTCAGTAAGAACTGGCTACTCCTTCAGCCTGGACTGAGAAGACTCATAAAAAGAGCTAAGGAAAATGGCTATATTCCTGCAGAATATAATATTAGTGAGATATAAGTAGGTATTGTTTAAGCTACTGAAATTTTCAGGTTGTTTGTTATCACAGCATTACCTAGTGAGAACCGACTATTACAGTGACTTTGGGCCTCAGTCTCTTCACCTATAAGATGAAGCCAATAACATTACCCTTCTCATAGGGCTTGGGGAATTAAATGAGTTAATAAATTAAAGAATATAGAACAGTACTTTGCATCATAGTGGTTAGACATCATTATTTAAATAGTCTAAATGTATGTACAAAAAGAGCTTTCATTTATTGAATGACTGCTATAGTGTAAGAAGGTTTTACTTATGATTTTATTTAATCATACAATATATTTCTAAAGTATTGAGGTTCCTATTTCATAGGAGAGGAGACTGAGGCTCAGAAAATCTCTTAATTCAGTGATTCTCAAATAATTTGTGGCTAAGGACTTTTTTCTTTGGTGTGCTTTTTCCCCCTAATGAGTCATGGGCTAATACTTTCAGGAAATACAATAAAAATGAATTATTACACTCAATAACAGAAAAACAAACAACCCAATCAAAAACTGGGCAGAAGAGCTAAATAGACATTTCTCCAAATAATCCTTTACTCCGTTTTTAATTTCTATTTCCCTTAAACACTGATATTTGTGAGGTCTTACCTGCATTACCACTAAGAGTAATTTAAAGTGCAGATATATTTGTAGCATTAAATGTTTTCAGCCTAGAATAATAGAGTAGATTTAAAGAACGTATTGATTGTCTTTTATTTCTAAGTCACAGAAATAAGCACATACTATAAAATATAAACTGGATCTGAGTTACACTTTCTCGAAAAAATGGTTCCCTTGACCTTCCTGTTTCCTCCAGAATTTGATACTAAGTATAAAGACAAGCAGAAACACTTCATTTTATTAACCGAAAGAGTTTTCAGATATTAAAAAGATGAGAACTGTATACAGCACCTAGTTTCAGTACCTGGAAAGCTTGACTTTTTCAAGGTGAAGCAAGGAACATGTCAGGAGGCATCCTTTACTCCAGGGACTTCAAAGATTTTGCTCATGGACGTCCTTAGCCAATTTTGAAAATATTTCTATCCTCTCAAACACATTTATTTATTTATTTAGTCAATAAGTTTTTATTTAGTTTTCTTTTTAGCAGCTTTATGGAGATATAATTGTCATACAATAAACTGTGTATGCTTAAAGTATCCATTTTGACAAGTTTCTCCATATGCATATCCTGTTAAAAACCATAAACACTATCAAGAGAGTGAACATTTTCTCCCGCCTCTCTTTTTTTCAGTATTTCTTCTACTTTATTTTTATTTTTAACTGAGATATAATTGACATACAACATTATGGTTTCAAGTGTACAACATAATGATTCAATATTTGTATGTATGATAAAATGATCACCACAGTAAGTCTAGTTAACATCCATCGCCATACATTGTTAACAAGTTTTTTTTCTTGTGATGAGAACTTTTAAGATCTACTCTCTTAGCTACTTTCGAATGTACAACACAGGGCTTCCCTGGTGGCTCAGTGGTTAAAGAATCTGCCTGCCAATGCAGGGGACATGGGTTCAAGTCCGGGTCTGGGAAGATCCCACATGCCGCGGAGCAACTAAGCCCGTGTGCCACAACTGCTGAGCCTGTGCTATAGAGCCCGTGAGCCACAACTACTGAGCCTGCGTGCCTAGAGCCTGTGCTCTGCAACAAGAGAAGCCACCACAGTAGGCCCGCGCACAGCAACGAAGGGTGGCCCCTGCTCGCCACAACTAGAGAAAGCCCGTGTGCAGCAATAAAGACCCAACACAGCCAAAAATAAATAAAATAATTTTTTTAAAAAGTTTTTCAGAAGTGCAGAGGATATAGTATTCATATGAGATCACTGACCTTTTGCTTTGCTTTTAATTGGAATATTTTTTACCAAAGCAATTTTGTCTACCCATATAAATGTAAAAAAATATAAACAAAGTGTTCCTTAAATGTAAGAGATCTAGTTTTTTTCCTTTTTCTCTTCCAAAACATATTTCTAATTCCCTCATGAGAACTTTAACATATATATTTATGATGCATATTTATACTTGGAATTCTTGTATTAGTCTATAACACTTTATGTGTACAGTTTGCATTTAAAAATTTTGTGAACAGAAACTCTAAGTGTTAAAAATTCCATCTGGATTGAGTTATCATTCTGATTATTAGTGTTAAAATGATCAAAACAACATTTATTATAAATTTTGATAAATATGCATTAAACATTAAAAATTTCTCAGAAATACATCTTTTAATGAGATAAATGAAGTCATATATATGTATGAATATTACTTATTATTAAAACAGAAAATTTATATTTCCCGTTTTCATTTTTATAGATGTAAGCACTGAGAAACACACTTCAGTTAAGTAAGTAGACAGAACTGGAAGGGAATTTGTTATGGCCCTGTTATTCAATTCTTTGAACTCGTGAGTTACATAACAAATACTGTATCCATAGTGATCTATCATCAAAAATTACTTTTTAATGATCTATTGATTAGGAACTCTGTTAGAGTCTCATTTAATTTTGATGAAAAAAAATTTTTTAAGAAAACTCCTATTTAGACAGATTTGTTAACCAATCATTTGAGTTATTCACCTTTTCACCAATATTTGGAATTGTCCCTTCCTTTTCTATTGGTGAAGTTTTTCAGCCAAGAAAAATACAATAGAGCAAAATTCAATTCAGGAAAGGTTGAGTCCTTTACTTTTCTTTCAGAAAGTGTGAGAAGGGGATGATAAAAGGAGACATGGAAAATGGGAAAGCACAGAAGAGAGTTTTTGGAGAGCATACATATGGAAGTTGAAGATCTGGAAACTGATTTCCTTAAAAATCACAGTTCTATTCCTGGGCCTTGGAAAGTTTCCAGGTGCTCCCAGGTGCACACAAACTCCAATTTGAAGATCAGTGGTCTATTGTCAGCAGAGTAATTCTTTTCTGAGATAGATGGAGGCTACTTTGCTTTACAAGTTTAGCAAAGTCCACTTTCCAGTCAATAGACCGAATAATATCATTATTTTACAAGTTGCTCTGTTGAGATAGGATGGACAACTCATTAGTTATTGTGTGTAAAAAGAAAGCTCTTGGCTATATTAAGTAATATAAATGATTATGTTCTTGCCAAAGGACAAAACCATCTTTAGTTCTAAAATTACCTTTCCTGCTACCCAGTATAGTCAGAACAAACTCTTCTCTAGACTCCAGGGATGTTGACTGCACAGGACCTAGTGGAAAGGTATTGAGAAATTCTTCCCTAAAACTCCAAGCTTGGCTAATTTCCCCTCTCCTGGGCATCCATAACTCTCTCTGCAGACCTTTATTGAACAAAAAGTTATTAAAATTATTTGCTTATCATCTGTCTTTCCCAACAAACTGTGACGCCCTTGAAGTGAAAGAATCATTTTGTATTCATCTTTGAACCCCCAGTTCCTGCACAATGTTTGTTATATAGAGGTGCTCAATAAATATGTATTGAAATTAACTTACTGAATGAGGTAGAAACAATTATATTTGCATGACGTGATGTGAGAGATAGAGGAACTTTTCTGACGTGAATATTAACTCTACCAGTTATTCTTAATTCCTTTGGTAAAAGCTTTTGTTTCTCCTGGAATCCTAATATTAAAAGATGAAATATGATTAAGCTTTAGCTGGGAAAATAATAACAGAGAGAACAGAAATGACTCCCTACAGTGGGAACAGCCTCTGCAGCCACACTGCAGGTATTGCAGGAACATGGCAGGGAGCAGAGCTTGCCGGGGAGAGAATGTTCCAGGAGAAGAAGGAAGAACTTGACCCCACCATGATCACCAGGGTCTGGGGTGGGATTTGGGGTTTGAGCATAAACATAATAAGTAGCCATTAGAGACTATTAAGCAGAATATTGATATGATCTGATTTGGTTATTAAAAGATCACTCTGGCAGACTTCTCTTCCATAATTACACCAACTTCCCACTAAAAACAGGCAAAACATCTAGAAAAAAAAATCTTTTAAAATCTCTTTAAAGCTGAAAGGACAATGACTGAGTATGAAACTTCCAGACCAAAACCAAATAAAAAATGGGAACCCTGAGAAGTAACTCAATAAATTCCAAGCAGGATAAATCAAAAGAAGCCCACAGTTAGATATAACACAGTGAAGCTGCAGAATACCGAAGACAAAGGAAAATCATTCTTAAAGCAATCATAAAAATAAAAGCATATTAGTTTTCTTAGGGCTGCCATAACACATTGACACAAACTGAGTGGCTTAAAACAACAAAAATGTATTCCATCACAGTTCCAAAAATTCTGGAGACCAGAAGTCTGAAATTAAGGTGTTGGCAGGGTTGACTTTTTTCTCGAAGCACCAAGAAAGAAGTTGTTTGGTGCCCTTCTCCTAGCTCCCCATGGTAGCTAGCAATTTGTGGCATTCATTGGCTTGCAGCTGCATCACTCCAATCTTTGCCTCCTGCTTCACATGGCATCTGCCTCTGTGGCTCTGTGTGTCCTCTCCTCTTCGTCTAAGGGCAAAAGTCACTAGATTTAGGGTCCACCCCAAATATAGGATGATTTTGTCTTGAGATCCTGAATTTATTACAACTGCAAAACCGTCTTTCCAAATAAGGTCACATTTTGAGGCTCTGGATGAACATTTAAGGGACACCATTAAACCCAATACAGTTAGGTTATTTTCAAAAGATCAATGGTAGACTGATTTTTCAATAGTATTAACAGAAGCTGAAAAACAGTGAAATGATATTTTCAATATGCTGAAAGAAAGTGACTACCAACTTAAGGCCAATGAAAATAGATTTTTAAGAGCAAAGGCAAAATAAGTTCATTTTCAGACAAATGCAGTGCAAGCTTGCTACCAGTATACATTTGCTAAAGAAAATTCTAAAGGATGTACTTCAGCATAAGGAACTACTTAGGCCTAGGTACTGAAAAGAATGAAAACTGTAGGGCTTCCCTGGTGGCGCAGTGGTTGGGAGTCCGCCTGCCGATGCAGGGGACACGGGTTCGTGCCCCGGTCTGGGAGGATCCCACATGCCGCGGAGCGGCTGGGCCCGTGAGCCATGGCCGCTGAGCCTGCACGTCCGGAGCCTGGGCTCCGCAACGGGAGAGGCCACAGCAGTGAGAGGCCCGCGTACTGAAAAAAAAAAAAAAAAAAAAAAAAAAAAAAAGAATGAAAACTGTAGATTAATGGTAAATATGTGAATAAATCTACATGAGCATTGAAAGTATAACTGTAATAATAATAGTGTAATTTCTAAAGGTAAATGTAAAAAAAATGACAACTAAAATATGTGAATCAGGATGAAGTAAACTGAGTTTAAAATGTTCTAAGGATCTTATATTGTCTGTAAGGAAGGTAAAAGTAGTGATTAATTTTTTGTTGATTTTAAGTACACAGTTTAAAATTTCTGAGGTAACCACTAAAAGAAAAGGAAAAGAGTGAATAAATCTCAAGTTACAAAAAGAGTACAAAGTGATTTAAATACACATTCCCACACAATCGATTTCAAGAAAACAGAGAAAAGGAAAAGTAAACACAATATGTGAGACAAATAGAAAGTACAAAATAAGATGCTAAATTTACACCAGGTATATATCTACAGTAGTTATTTCAAATGTAAGTAGACTACATGAGCCATTTAAAGGACAGAGACTGTGAGAAAGAATAAAAAATATGACTGCATGATGTTGGTAAAAAACATAACTCATATGTATACAAAAGATTGAAAATGAAGGGATGCAAAAAGAAATACCATGGAAGCATTTATAATACAAATTTTAAAGCAAAATACATTACTAGAGAAAAGATCACTACTTCTTATTTAGTAAGAGGTTTCACTTACCAGGATGATATAACAATTTTATATTTGTCTTCACCTAATAATAGTGCTTCAAACTCTATTATTCAAAAACAATAATTAAATGAAATAAAAAGAGAAATCAACAATTATACCACATGATTTTAACACACTTCTCTCAGCAATTGATAAAAAATACAGATATGATTATATAAGATTTGGAAAATAAGATTAGTAAAATTGACCTAAGAAAAAATTCAACCATTGTTTAATACAGTCTTTTTAAGAACAAATGAAATATTTTCAAAAATTGTCCATATATTGAGCAATAAATAAGTTTCATCGCATTTTAAAGGACAAATAATTAAAAGTACATTTTCTAATCACATCCAGTTGAACTAAGAATCATTTTTTAAAGAGTATTTGAAATATTCCCTTGCTTATAAATTAAGAAATATGCTTCAAACAAACCCATGGGTCACTTCTAATTAATTCTTATAGAATGTAAAGTAGTTCTTAGAAGAAAATGTATAACATTAAATGTGTATATTAGAAAAATAGGGGCTGAAATTTAATGAGTTAAGAATCTATTACAAGAAGATAGAAAAAAACCAGCAAAATAAATTCAAAAGAGGAAGAAAATAATAAAGATAAGAACAGAAATTAATTAAATAGAAAACACAATAAAGAGGACAAACTCTGCCAAAAGTTGTTTCTTCAAGAAGTATAATTAAACTGTCAAAATTCTATTATTACTGAATGTGTGTGTGTGTGTGTGTGTGTGTGTGTGTGTGTGTGTGTGTGTGTGTGTGAGAGAGAGAGGGGGAATTATTACTATCAGGAAGGAAGAGGGACATATTACTAGATGTATTAAAAAGTTAATAAGAAAATATAAACAATTTTATGCTGATAAATTCGAAATTTTAGACAAATTCCTAGAAAAAATGCATCTTATTAAAATTGACTAGAGAAGAAATAGAAAACTAAAATAGTTCTTATATAGTTCTTCTAAGGAATTTGAATCACTAAAGAATTTTCCACACCAAAAAATCCCCAGATCTGTATGACTCCAAATGTGAGTTCTATCAAATATTCGAAGAAGTCCTTATCTTCTTAAACATAATTTTACATATGAAAAAGATTCCCCAAATCATTTTAGTACGCTAACATAACCTTCATAGAAAAACCTGACCAGCACACTACCAGAAAGGAAAATTAAAGGTCAATTCCACTCACGAACATAGTTACAAAATCTTTAAAAAGATAACAGATATCAATAAGTTAGGCTTAACCCACTAAAGTTGGACTTGTTTAACACTAGGAAATAAATTAATGCAATTTATCACAAACAACAGATTGAAGGATAAAAAGCTCATGAGCATTTCAACAGGTTAAAAATGTTTAATTAAATTCAATATCCATTTATAATTTAAAAATATATATTGTCCTGACAAACTAGTAATAGAAGTGAAAATCACTAATCCAATAGAGGGTATCTACCAAACCCTACAGCAAAAATTCCTAATCATGGAAGGTTAATATCTTTCTCTTTAATATTGGAAATTCGATGAGAATTCCTGCTAGCACTTCTTTTCAGCATTTTATTAGAGATCTTAACCAGTACAAGTAGACAAAAATGAAATTAAATATATAAGTATTAGAAAGAACTAACATCACTGTCATTTTCAGAAAATATAGTTGGGTAAACAGAAAGTCAAAATAATCTGGATACAAATTATTAAAATTAATAATAGAATGTAGAATGATTGATGAATATATATGCAAAATTGTGTGCTATATAACTATATATCTGCAATAATCATACCAAAGTGAAATTAAAATATATCACTTAAATAATACACACATGGAAGTATTTAGAATTAAATATATTAAAAGATGTATACTCTCTCTCAAAGGAACTTATAGAACATTATTGAACACAATTGCTTCGTGAAGGAACACCTACTGGTTAAAGTTTTGATAATTCGAGCACAAAATGAAAAATGACATAATGGACTATAATGGATGGCGTTAAAAAAAAAAAGAATCCATGAGTTCATGCTGATAGCAAGAACATTAAAAGGAGGGTGGGGAGAATGGAAAGCTCTTCACAAAAGAATGTCACCTAATAAAAAATGAATGATGGAATTTCAAATCACTGTTTTGCAACCTCTGTAGTAATTAGTATGCTAAAATCATTAGGTGAAAGATTATAGGGAACAGGTGTGCATACAATCTTATAGTGTCATCCACTAGGTTATTTATTAATTTCGAAGGAAAAAGGTACCTTTTCAAAGGTGAAATCTGGCAGACATCACCTTAATGAGGCGATCAAACTTAACATCATCAATAATGAGACATCAGATCAAGTGTGTCCTGAGGTGAGCACTGAGCAGAGAGTACCTTTCATCCAGTACATCTGCCAAAAACTTTAACCAAAATCTACTCATGAGGAAAGAATAACCTAACCAAGTTAAAGATTTACAAAACAATTGGCATACATTCTTCAAAAATGTCAATGTCATGAAAGACCAAAAAAAAAAGAACTGGAGAACTGCTGCTTTAGACTGATGAGACTAAAGATACTTGTCGGGACTTCCCTGGTGGTGCAGTGGTTAAGAATCCGCCTGCCAATTCAGGGGACACAAGTTTGATCCCTGGTCTGGGAAGATCCCACATACCGCGGAGCAACTAAGCCCATGCACCACAACTACTGAGCCTGCGCTCTAGAGCCTGTAAGCCACAACTACTGAGCCCGCACGCCACAACTACTGAAGCCCGCGTGCCTGGAGCCTGCGCTCCACAACAAGAGAAGCCACTGCAATGAGAAGCCTGTGCACAGCAATGAAGACCCAACGCAGCCATAAATAAATAAATAAATAATAAATAAAGATACATGTCAACTAAACACTTTGAATGATTGTTTCTGAATTTTTTTAAAATGCCCAAGTATATAGGGTATATGGTTCTAGGCTTGACCAGAGAATCAGAGCCACTCTGAGTGATTTATTATGGGGATTATGTTTTATGCAATTATGGGAGCTGGTAGAGCTCCCATAATTAAGGAAGAAATACTTAAAACTACTACAGTCCTTGTTTCTGCACCTGTCACATGGTCATGGCTGGTAGGTATAACTACCTTCTTCTGATACCCATTCTCTCTCCCTTTTGCCCTCAGCAAGCACCTCAGATGGGCATGGCTCCTTGCCTGGCGGAGTGACCCAAACCTTCATTCCTAAAGGGTCTGGGCCATCAGTAGCCCAGCCTGTACTGTGGGTCGATGTAGTTTTCCATTGACTTAATCACAGGATATGGAAGTACTAAGAGGCATCCCTGGAGGATCTCCTGCATTCTAGACATACTCTTTGTTACATCTGTGGTGTAGCAGAGCAGTCCTTGATAGTCAGGATCAATCACCACAGCCATATAGTAACCCCAAACCCTGAGATTAATGGGTGTCCTCTGCATTTGTGACATAAAGATGTTAGCAAGAACAGTATTGATCAATTTTATGGGTGAAAGCATTAAGGAGTGAGTGGTGGCAAAGGAAGTGGAAACTGTGGGTAAAGAAAACGTTTTTAAGAAGTTTGATGGGAAGGGACAGAAAGAGATAGCCATAGCTGGAGAAAGATATGAAGCCAAGGGAAATTGGAGTGTGTGTTTATGTGACTGTGGAAAAGTTTTCTTCAGTTCTAGGGGTGGTAATGTTGCTGGTTCCTGGCTGCTCTAACATCTGTCTTATGTCTCTTAACCTTGCTGAAATCTCTGTAATTGTTCTCATTAGAAGTCTCTTCATTAGAACCATTTGGAATATACCAGGTATCTTCTGCTTGTCCTTCAAGAATAACACTCCACCTTTTTCCACCATGTTTTGTGCTGGAAATAACAGCAGGAAATCAAGAGTAAGAGACAAGGGAAATCATGGTATTTATTCCCTGTCTCTAGCTACCAATTTGTCTCAAGTTGCTAGCTACCAGGTTGTCTCAAACAAGTGCCTTTTTCCCCACAAAGGAGTTAGGTCCTGTCAGGAAGTTCACACTTACGTCCAGAGTACTGTCTCCCCTTGTCCCTTTAGACCTGGAGTGTGGAAAGCTCCTGATTTCTTTAAGTTTCAGGCTGTTGCTCCATGCCTTCCTGTTTTTCCTAAACCTTGCCCACATCTTTGCCTATAGTCCCTTTATTAAACTCTCTGCAAATGACTCAGTGTGATTGTGCCATCTATTACCTGCCAGGACCCTGACTGGTAAATGATGTGAGGCTCCCCCATTACCACATCAGATGATGCCTCTCCAGTTGAGCTGTCTGTGCATGTTCATTTATTTCTGTGCAAACGATTGTGCTTGTTATTTTCGTTCTTGTCTCTCTCACTAAGCAATCATGACTTGATCAAACTCAGAGAATGCATACCTATGGGAAGAAGGGGGAGACGGGGCAGCTCTGCCGTGTGAGATTTCTCCTAATGCAGGTTGTGGTCCTTCATTATCCACTGGTCTGGATGTGACTCTGTGTGACACCTTGGTTCTCTGCTCTGCTGTGCTGAAGGGAGGGTGTTCTAGACCTCAGGTCTGTGTTGGATGTCTATATCCTATTGCTGTGCTGACAATTCTTCATCTCTTATCTACAACTGCTTGAGATTCACCCTTAACCTAGTGAACAGTTGGAGAATGAAGCCATGGTGTGTGGTGGTGGGAGTATGGGAGTCAGGTACACCTGGATGTGAGTTCTAACTCTCACTTACCACGTAATTGCTCACAACAGCCTCACACCAACACCAATGCTAACTCTACTAACAGAAGGATGTCCCTCTGTAACAGGCGGGTCACAGTTTCCTTATATTCAGGAATGACTTCTTTCTTTGGGGGTTTTCTTTGAGCTATCTCTGTTCTGTTTTAGTGGGGGGGGTGTTTATAGGCCAGTCTAAATTTTGGGGGGAAGAAGACAGCTTCCAGGTAGAATATTCCTTGAAAGTATGTCTTCCTGTTGGCAAAAATCACTGATTCTGTGTTACTTCCTGGGTTACGCCGTGGAACACCATCCTCTGCCTGAAGCAACCCAAGTCGTGGCTGATGAACATTCACACACACAGTCCAGGGCTGCATTGAAACCAAGACTCAGGGTGTTAAAGAATGTATGTCACATAGGGGCCTTTCTAATGTATGCTTTTCTACATTAAAAAAAAAAAGCTCACAAATACAGTGGGTCCTGGATGACATTGCAGAAACACAGCCCACACACATCTGAAAGGCTGCCTGGTGAAAAAGTAGAGCTAATGTTGCCTATTTCAAGTTTCATCTGAATTCTCACTCTGCCTCTTGTAAGCCATGGTTCAAAAAAGGATGTCTTCCATTGCATAATGTACCGCATCTCCTTTATCCATTCATCTGTCGATGACATTTAGGTTGCTTCCATGTCCTGGCTATTGTGAATAGTGCTGCAATGAACATTGGGGCACATGTGTCTTTTTGAATTATGGTTTTCTCTGGGTATATGCCCAGAAGTGGGATTGCTGGGTCATATGGTAGTTCTACTTTTAGTTTTCAAAGGAACCTCCATACTGTTCTCCATAGTGGCTGTATCGATTTACATTCCCACCAACAGTGCAAGAGGGTTTGCAGCCATAAAAAGGAACGAAATTGGGTCATTTGCAGAGATGTGGATGGACCTAGAGTCTGTCATACAGAGTGAAGTATGTCAGAAATAGAAAAACAAATATCGTATGTTAACACATTTATGTGGAATCTAGAAAAATGATACTGATGAGCCAATTTGGAGGGCAGGAATAAAGACGCAGACCTAGAAGACAGATGTGTGGACACGGGAGGAGGGTGAACTGGGAGATTAGGATGGACATATATACACTACCACGTGTAAAATAGATAGCTAGTGGGGACCTGCTGTATAGCACAGGGAGCTCAGGGCATTGATGCTCTGTGGTGACCTAGATGGGTAGGATGGGGGGTGTGGGAGGGAGGTCCAAGAGGGAGGGGATATATGTATACATATATTTGATTCACTTCGTTGTACAGCAGGAACTAAAATAAAATTGTAAAGCAACTATGCCCCGTCCCCAAAAGGATGTCTTTCCCTCTGATCCTTGGAAATTCATGTGTATTAATTAGTATTTATTTGGCTGCAAAAAGCAGGACATTCTCGCGGTAGCTTTCACATTCAGGAACTCAGTTTTCTCACCTAACAAGAAGGCTCGTCCAGGAAGGTGCAACTGCTTGATGAGGCTGATAGGGACCCAAACTCAAACTTTTTGTCCTGCCATACTTAGCTTGTAACTTTAATAAGCACAATTGCAAAATGATTGCTGTGACCAGGCAACATATCTGCATAGCCAGCAGGAAGAAGGAGGAAGGGGCAGAAAGCCAAGAGAGCAGGCCCACTGAGTCTCTCCAAATGACTTCTAGTTATACTTCATTGTACAAAGTGGGACATATGGCCAGCCCTTGCTGCAAAGGAATCTAGGAAGGTATTTTTTAACACTACATTGCCATCATGACATAATTGGGGTTCTATCACTAGAGAAGAAAAGAGGTTGGGTAGGCAACTGGCAGTATCTGACACATAGTAAACTTTTTTCTTTCTTCCTACTATATATTCCCTTGCATTTTCTGATATAGTCACTCTCTCACCCTCGAAGTACATTTTATATACCCAAACCTAAAGGGTTTACTCTCAGCTGTGGTAGTATATGTAGGATATTTGTTTTGGGGTGGGGTGGGGTTGGACACTCAGTTATAACCTGAATCAAGGTATTTCTTTTTCTGACAATTTATTTTATTTCTGCCCCCAGCAAGTTTATTGTGTTTACCTTTATTGTCATTATAAAGTTATAAAAATATTACAAAACATTTAGGAAATAGAGAAAATAAAAGGATAATAACTAATAGTTTTACTGCTCTAATATTTCCACTGTTAATATGCTTATATATTTCTTGCTGTTATTTTACTAGGCATTTTTTTTTATCATAGTATTCATTAAATTTCATAAGCCGATTTTACAATTATCAAATTATAAGTATTATTCTATGTTATTAGAATAATGTCATGATATCATAAATTATACATATATATACATATATGTTTAGTAATATGTACATATGACTAAATGGTAAAAACCAATACATTCCATCTTATAGGATTGTTGACATTCAAATAAGATCAAAATAATAGGTACCACTTAGTGAGGACTTACAGTATGCCAGGCATGGTCTGAGCACCACTTCAAATACATTATCTCATTTATTCCTTACAGCACCCTATGAACAAGGTGTTACTATCATCCCATGAACAAATAAGGAAACTGAGGCTCAGAGATGGTTAAGTGACCTTTGAAGAATTACATAGCTAGTGTTCATTTTTTTATTGGAGTATAGTTGATTTACAAGGTTGTGTTACTTTCTGCTGTACAGCAAAGTGAATCAGTTATTCAAATACATATATCCACTCTTTTTTAGATTCTTTTTGCATATAGGTCATTCCATTTCATTTTTTAAACAATAATATGGCTAATAATAATGTATAATCCTGAAAATATAGCATTAATGCTATCTCCAGTCTAATGTCTCTGTGTTTCCCTGCTTCAATTTTATTATTGAAATCTTACTTTGGGGGGAAGCACGCGTGCGCACAGGTGGCGGCTGCGTTGGAGGGGTGGGGCCGGGGTACGAGTGCGCATGCTCGGTGGGAGCCCGAGAAGTACCTGGAGGAGGTGGGGGGCGAGGTAGAAAGGAGTGAGGTTGAAGAGCGCTTGCGCAGGAGAGCGACCGTGCGGGGAGGGGGGCTCCGGAGCACAGGCGCGGAGACGGGACTTAAGGAGCTCTCGCGAGATCTCCAGGTTGCTATATAGGTACGCAGGGAGCCCGCCTCCTTTCCCTGGTCTGATTCCGTCCTGCGTGACTGTACCTTCGAACAGTAGTCTTTTATCTCCGTCCACTTTCTCTGCCACCAAAGTGCGTGCCACCAACCCATGGAAGATTCGATGGACATGGACATGAGACCCCTGAGGCCCCAGAACTATCTTTTCGGTAACTGCTGGGGGGTTGGAGCGAGGCCGAGCAGGGCCTGCAGGCTTTGGTGGGGGGGCGGGATCCCACTGAGGCCTGGGTTAGCAAGGAAAGCTAAGCAGGCTGGAGGCCTGGGGGAGTGGGAAGCGAGCAGACGGGGTCCTGCCGCCTGCAGGATGGGGACCCAGGAGGGGCGAGCCGGAAGCACGGAGGGAGTTGGGAAGGAGAGGCGGCCTGAAGGCTGGGGCGGCAGAGGTCCGAGGCCCAGGGCCTGAGGTAACGTGGAACCGACCGGCTGAGGGTTCGGCGTTATGCGGGGCCCATGGTGGAGCCCCGGGCACAATTATTTTCTGGGGTTTTGTGAGTTGGTAGGCTTCTGATTCCAGGCGGGTGCCTGAGGCTGAGCTCCGCGGTTGGTGGTGCAGGACGTTTTGTGGGTTCGGGGTGTGAGGAGGCTTGGGCCTCCTTTCTGGACGAGAGGATCGATTGAGCATGGCGTTGTCCTCGGTCCTCAGGGTCAGGAGCTCTCGACCGAGCCTCGGCCCCGGTGCCTCGGCTGGTTGCTGGGGGCAAGGGAGGTGCGGCTCGGCGCGGCGTGAGGAGGCCGTGACCGCTGGGGAGCATGTGGTTGGGGGAAGGAGTGGGGTGTGGGCACTGCATCCGGGGCTCACTGTTGTCTGTCACCCCCGAGCCTGGGGTCCTGGGGCTTGATTGAGGCTGGTGGGCCGGAAATGTTAGGTAAAGTGGTTGGTAGCTCCAGGGCTCTTGGAGGTCTTTTGTTAGGCGCTTAACATCTATGCTGGTAGTTCTCATTTAGAGAATCCTCTTTCTGTCTCACCACGTCCGCCTCGCAGAAGAGGTACTGCCGCTCAGAGAACCGAAGTGTCTTAACGAAGGTTGCACTTGTAGGAAGAGACTACATCTAATCCCATGACCCTTGCCTCCAGAGCTGATGCATTACAAATGATTTGGGGTGGGGGGTGGCTAGGGAGGGAGACTGGTGGAGGTAGCCTTCTGTTAAACTTACAATTCTATACCAGGGTTTTGGGATTTTTCCCCTCGAGCACACCAAGTACCATACTAAGGGGCCTGCGTTGGTTTTTCAGTCTCACTAAACGGAATTGTTGAAGCCTTTGTGTCAGGCTTTAAAGTAAGTGCAAATCCTGCCCCAAATTAATTTTGTTTCCTTATATACCGTGCTGAGATTTGTTAATTGAGCAATAACAGTTAAGCATCTATTCCAGTAACTATTAGATGACAACTAAATGGGACCAAAAAAAAAAAAAAAAGAAATCTTACTTTGAAGCAGGACTCATAATTCTACTAGAAAAATCTTACCGTGAGAGGCAAAGCATATCAATGTAGTCACATGTAAAATGTCAATTTGAAAATTATCCCATCAGGTTAATGAATTATGTCTTTTATCTGAACTATTTTATTCAAATTGCTACTACTTTACTCTGATGCATAAACAAGCTTTTTAGAAACAAACTCTTATATATCTGACAGTTCTCTGCATCTCAGCTTAATCATGTCACAGTTTCCTGCTTATTTTGTGGTATTTACTGAAATAATGATTATCCATATCAAAGTTTAACTAGTTTTGCCTTCTCCTTTTAAGACATAACATAGGTGTATTTGGAGTAGGGAAGCTTTGATGACCTACCACTCTTTTCAGAAAAGACAGAAAAGTCAGAGTAGCTTAGGATTTTCTTAGATTCTTAATGCCATAAAGAAGCAAACTACTAAATGATTTTCATTGTAATTTATCAGTACATTGATTTAATACTTTCTTTACCTTTTTCTTGTACCAGGAAAGCTCACCTAAGAAGATACCTCAATGTTCTTATTCAAAGTGATTAAACCAGAAAAAAATTAGGGGACTCTTCCTGATCTTGCATTGAACTAAAACAATGAAACCAAAAATGTGTTTAGTTTTTATTTCTCATAGGTAATACATTCAAATGAGTTTTTTAAATGAAGAAAGAAAAGTTTAACAAAGTGTACACTGAGATTTTTTACCACCTTCTCATCATCTACCTCACACTCTACTCCCCAGTGCCCCCCCATGGTTAAGTACTTGTATCAACTGCTGATATTATTTCTTCCATTTCTTATATAAAATGTGGCCCTCTTCTGCACCTTGAGTTTTACACTTAACAATACCTCCTGGATATCTTTCTTTACCAGTGCATCTCCTGCTTCCTCACTGTTTTTTACAGATACCTAATATTCCATTGTGTGTATGTACCATAGTTTAATTAACCATTCCTCTGCTGATAGATAACTTGGGTTGTTTCCAATCTTTTCCTTTTACAAACAAAGCAATATTGAATAACCTTGGACATAAATCATTTTGATGTGTGCAGATGTGTAAGATACATTCCCAGAAGTAAGATTGCTGGGTCAAAGGGTAAATACATTTGTAACTATTAAAAATACTGTCAAAATGTCCTTCATGGGGGTTGTATCTTTTGTCCTTCAGCTAGCAGTGTATGAAAATACCTATCACCCCATAGCCTAGGAAGCAGAATGTTGTTCAACTTTTTGATTATTGCCAAGCTGATAATTGAAAAAATGATGTTGGCTAGTATAGTCTGGTTTTAATTCACAGAGATAATGTGCTATTTTGAATCACGCAAAAGAGCTTTGGTGTTTTTTTAATGTAATTTGTGTCTTTGCCACACACAGTCGTCAGGTCTTATGTCACAAAATCAGTGCTGTAGGTGGAACTGTGTTAATGAGGGTTTCCAGGATTTGTATTGTTGGCCCTTTAGTATATAAGGTATTGGTGTGGTGGTGAGAGCCCTTGAACATACGCCAGGAGAAAGATGCAGGAGCAAGGAGTCAAGCCCTGGATCTGCCAGTAACTGATCATGTGCTTTGAGCCAGTCACTGAATCACTAGGAGTTCAGTAGCCTCATGTGGTAGGAGTATCGGTAAGCAGAATACTGGGATGGAGAGAAACAAAGTTTTGATGACTGTGACCAAGGAGGGGGCATTGTGGGAGAAGACACCGATTTGAGACAGCAGAAATATGCCTGGCTGAAACCAGCAATTGGAAATACGGACTAGTGATGATCTGGGGGGAGGAAACAGACATACTCTATCAGAACTCCATTTCCGTTCCAATGTGGTGAGATGCTCAGATGGACCCTGTGATACCAAATTCTGGTTACACTGGGGCCAAGCCAGTGTTGAAGTTAAAAAGGGATTGGTGTTTGTAAACACTTAACTTCAAAATCTATGATTAGATACAAATGAAATTTATTTTATTTTGGAGATCATACACATCTTATAACAATAATTTGAGTTAAATTTAAATTCCAAGGTAGTCTCCTTAAAATCACATGTTACATTTGTGGGCATTGATAATTATCAAATAATTATTTCCTGGTTGCCAGTTGTTTCCCTGAAACATTTAGCAGAACGTAGAGTATAATCCTATTTTACTTGAACCTTATTTCCTTATTCATATATATTTATATAGAATAATATTGAAAAGACTATATACTAAAAAGCATATAGGCTTCCAAACCCATTCTATCTAGGCTGTAAATTTACAAGTAATTTTATTTTTTGCTTGCTTCTATGTATTTCTATAATTTTTCTACATCAAATATTTGAATATTTGTTATCTTTGAAAATAATTTTATAAAGTCAAGAAAAAATACTTTTGAGGTTAAAAATGGAGCCAGGGGAGAATTTCATTGTTAAAAGTTCAAAGAAGCTCTCCTATCTAGAGAAAAACAAATATCGTATATTAATGCATATATGTGGAACCTAGAAAAATGGTACAGATGAACCAGTTTGCAGGGCAGAAATTGAGACACAGATGTTAGAGAACAAACGTATGGACACCAAGGGGGGAAAGCGGCAGGGGGTGGTGATGGTGCTGTGATGAATTGGGCGATTGGGATTGACATGTATACACTGATGTGTATAAAATGGATGACTAATAAGAACTTGCTGTATAAAAAAAAGTTCAAAGAAGCTTTCATATCTAGTCAGTGCTCTTCAACCAACCGGAGGCATTTTAGATGAAGTAGGGTAACAATTGCTAAGTCCTTTTTCCCTTTATTAGGAATCTATCTGAACACTTTCTGCAGTATAATTCTTTCCTTGCTTTACATTTTTTATTTGAAGTAAAAATAAAGGAAGTCATAGAGCTTGAAGGTGAAAAAGCCTTTCAGTATGCCTATTTGGTACGTAAACATAATATTTCAACCACTTTGTTTTATTCCTCTCATGATTTCCAATGGATATAAAAGGTCTTAGTTCAATTTTCTATTATAATGGTTATCTTCACAGGACGCTGTTCACAGTATCTTTTTAACTGGTCTCTGGGCAATCCATCTGACATAGAACCAGATTAATATATTCCCAAAACACCACTTTCATTATGTAACTTTCCTGCTCAAAAATCTTCAACAGTTTCTGTAATTTGTAGTCATGATTTTTAAGCCTTTACTAGAACATCTTTTCCCCAAAGGAAACATTATGTGGAATCCCTATGTTAAAAAAAAGATGAAGATAATATTTTATGAGAACTTATGGTAAAGTCATTCAATAAAAACCATGAGGCTATTTTGATGCACACAAAAAGAAAGTCTGAGTGTTATGGTTGACACTGAAAGTCTACAGATTTCAAAATATTTCTGTAGTTTATTTTGGTTGCATTGAACCGAGAAAAATGTCAATTTATAAAAAAAAGGTAGATGCTGTTAATAAAAGTCTTTTTAATAATAACGAATTGATAGACCTTCAAGAAGAGTAAGATGTGGAGATCACCTTCCTCCCCACAAATACATCAGAAATATATCTACATGTGGAACAATTCCTACAGAACACCTACTGAATGCTGGCAGAAGACCTCAGACTTCCCAAAAGGCAAGAAACTCCCCACGTACCTGGGTAGGGCAAAAGAAAAAAGAAAAAACAGAGACAAAAGAATACAGATGGGAGCTGCGCCACTGGCAGGGAGCTGTGAAGGAGGAAAAGTTTCCACACACTAGGCAGCCCCTTCACTGGTGGAAATGGGGGGTTGTGGGGGGAAGCTTCAGAGCCACGGAGGACAGCACAGCACAGCAACAGGGGTGCGGAGGGCAAAGCGCAGAGATTCCCGCACAGAGGATCGGTGCCGACCAGCACTCACCAGCCCAAGAGGCTTGTCTGCTCACCCTCCAGGACGGGCCGGGGTCCGTTAAATGCATTAAATTAAATGCACCAACATTCGAATTATAGGGGTCCCAGAAGTAGAAGAGAAAAAGAAAGGGACTGAGAAAATATTTGAAGAGGTTATAGTTGAAAACTTCCCTAATATGGGAAAGGAAATAGTTAATCAAGTCCAGGAAGCTCAGAGAGTTCCATACAGGATAAATCCAAGGAGAAACACGCCAAGACACATGTTAATCCTACTATCAAAAGTTAAATACAAAGAAAAAATATTAAAAGCAGCAAGGGAAAAGCAACAACTTACATACAAGGGAATCCACATAAGGATAACAGCTGATCTTTCAGCAGAAACTCTGCAAGCCAGAAGGGAGTGGCAGGACATATTTAAAGTGATGAAAGGGTAAAACCTACAACCAAGATTACTCTACCCAGCAAGAATCTGATTGAGATTCGACAGAGAAATTAAAACCTTTATAGACAAGCAAAAGTTAGCACCACCAAACCAGCTTTACAACAAATACGAAAAGAACTTCTCTAGGCAGGAAACACAAGAGAAGGAAAAGACCTACAAAAACAAACCCAAAACAGTTAAGAAAATGGTAATAGGAACATACATATAGTTAATTACCTTAAATGTAAATGGATTAAGTGGTCCAACCAAAAGATATAGACTGGCAAAATGGATACAAACACAAGACCGGTATATATGCTGTCTACAAGAGGCCCACTTTAGACCTAGGGACACATACAGACTGGAAGGGTGGGGGTGGAAAAAAATATTCAATGCAAATGGAAATGAAAAGAAAGTAGCAATTCTCATATGAGTAGCAATTCTCATATGAGACAAAATAGACTTTAAAGACTATTACAAGAGGCAAAGAAGAACACTACATAATGATCAAGGGATCAATCCAAGAAGAAGATATAACAATTGTAAATATTTATGCACCCAACATAGGAGCACCTCAATACATAAGGCAAATACTAACAGCCATAAAAGGGGAAATTGACAGTAACACAATCATAGTAGGGGACTTTAACACACCACTTTCACTAACGGACAGATCATCCAAAATGAAAATAAGGAAACCCAAGCTTTAAATGATACATTAAAAAAGATGGACTTAATTGATATTTTTAGGACATTCCATCCAAAAACAGCCGAATACACATTCTTCTCAAGTGCTCATGGAACATTCTCCAGGATAGATCATACCTTGGGTGACAAATCAAGCCTTGGAAAATTTAAGAAAATTGAAATTGTATCAAGTATATTTTCAAACCACAACCCTATGAGACTTGATGTCAATTACAGGGAAGAAAATGTAAAAAATACAAACTCATGGAGGCTAAACAATACACTACTTAATAACCAAGAGATCACTGAAGAAATCAAAGAGGAAATCAAAAAATATCTTGAAAAAAAGGACAATGAAAACATGACAACCCAAAACCTATGGGATGCAGGAAAAGCAGTTCTAAGAGGGAAGTTTATAGCAATACAAACCTACCTTAGGAAACAAGAAACATCTCAAACAATCTAACCTTACATCTAAAGCAATTAGAGAAAGAAGAACAAAACCCCAAAGTTAGCAGAAAGAAAGAAAGAAATAAAAATCATATCAGAAATAAAAAAGACATGAAGGACACAATAGCAAAGATCAATCAAACTAAAAGCTGGTTCTTTGACAAGACAAACAAAATTGATAAACCACTAGCCAGACTCATCAAGAAAATAAGGGAGAAGACTTAAATTAACAAAATTAGAAATGGAAAGGAGAATTAAAAATTGACACTGAAGAAATACAAAGGATCATGAGAGATTACTAAAAGCAACTACATGCCAATACAATGGACAACCTGGAAGAAATGGACAAATTCTTAGAAAAGTACAACCTTCCAAGACTGAACCAGGAAGAAATAGAAAATACTAACAGACCAATCACAAGCAGTGAAATTGAAACTGATTAAAAATCTTCCAACAAACTAAAACCCAGACCTGATGGCTTCACAGTAGAATTCTATCCAACATTTAGAGAAGAGCTAACACCTATCCTTCTCAAACTCTTCCAAAATATAGCAGAGGGAGGAACACTCCCACACTCATTCTATGAGGCCACCATCACCCTAATAACAAAACCAGACAAAGATGTCACAAAGAAAGAAAACTACAGGCCAATATCACTGATTAACATGCAGGCAAAAATCCTCAACAAAATACTAGCAAACAGAATCCAACAGCACATTAAAAGGATCATACACCATGATCAAGTTAGATTTATCCCAGGAATGCAAGGATTCTTAAATATATGCAAATCAATCAATGTGATACACCATATTAACAAATTGAAGAATAAAAACCATACGATCATCTCAATAGATGCAGAAGAAGCTTTTGACAAAATTCAACACCCATTTATGATAAAAACCCTCCAGAAAGTAGGCATAGAGGGAATCTGCCTCAACATAATAAAGGCCATATATGACAAACCCACAGCCAACATCATTCAGAATGGTGAAAATCTGAAAGCATTTCCCCTAGATCAGGAACAAAATAAGGTTGCTCACTCTCACCACTATTATTCAACATACTTTTGGAAGTTTTAGCCACAGTAATCAGAGAAGAGAAAGAAATAAAAGGAATCCAAATTGGAAAAGAAGTAAAACTGTCACTGTTTGCAGATGACATGATACTATACATACAAAGTCCTGCAGGCTCTACCAGAAAACTACTAGAGCTAATCAATGAATTTGGTGAAGTAGCAGGGTACAAAATTAATGCACAGAAGTTTCTTGCATTCCTATACACTAATGATGAGAAATCTGAAAGTGAAATTAAGGAAACACTCCCATTTACCATTGCAACAAAAAGAATAAAATACCTAGGAATAAACCTACCTAGGGAGACAAAGGACCTGTATGCAGAAAACTATAAGACACTGATGAAAGAAATTGGATGATGCAAACAAGTGGAGAGATATACCATGTTCTTGGATTGGAAGAATCAACATTGTAAAAATGACTATACTACCCAAAGCAATCTACAGATTCAGTGCAATCCCTATCAAACTACCACTGGCATTTTTCACAGAACTAGAACAAAAAATTTCACAATTTGTGTGGAAACACAAAAGACCCTGAATAGCTAAAGCAATCTTGAAAAAGGAAAACGGAGCTGGAGGAATCAGGCTCCCTGACTTCAGATGATGCTACAAAGGTACAGTAATAAGACAGCATGGTACTGGCACAAAAACAGAAATACAGATCAATGGAACGGGATAGAAAGCCCGCAGATAAACCCGCGTACCTATGGTTACCTTATTTTTGATAAAGGAGGCAAGAATATACAATGGAGAAAAGACAGCCTCTTCAATAAGTGGTGTTGGAAAACCTGGACAGCTACATGCAAAAGAATGAAATTAGAACACTCCCTAACACCATACCACAAAATAAACTCAAAATGGACTAAAGACCTAAATGTAAAGCCAGACACTCTAAACGTCTTAGAGGAAAACATAGGCAGAACACTATGACACAAATCACAGCACGATCCTTTTTGACCCACCTCCTAGAAAAGTGGAAATAAAAAACAAATAAACATATGGGACCTAATGAAAGTTAAAAGCTTTTACACATCAAAGGAAACCATAAAAGAAACGAAAAGATAAGTCTCAGAATGGGAGAAAATATTTGCAAACGAAGCAACTGACAAAGGATTTAATCTCCAAAATTTACAAGGAGCTCATGCAGCTTAATAGAAAAAAACCAAACAACCCAATCCACAAATAGGCAGAAGACCTAAATAGACATTTCTCCAAAGAAGATATGCAGATTGCCAGGAAACACATGAAAGAATGCTCAACATGTCTAATCATTAGAGAAATGCAAGTCAAAACTACAATGAGGTATCACCTCACACCAGTTAGAATGGCCGTCATCAAAAATCTACAAACAATAAATGCTGGAGAGGGTGTGGAGAAAAGGGAACCCTCTTGCAGTGTTGGTGGGAATGTAAATTGATACAGTCACTATGGAGAACAGTATGGAGTTTCCTTAAAAAATTAAAAATAGGACTACCATACGTCCCAGCAATCACACTACTGGGCATACACCTTGAGAAAACCATAATTCAAAAAGAGTCATGTACCACAATGTTCATTGCAGCTCTATTTACAGTAGCCAGGACATGGAAGCAACCTAAGTGTCCATCGATAGATGAATGGATATATTCAATGGAATATTACTCAGCCATAAAAAGAAATGAAATTGAATTATTTGTAGTGAGGTGGATGGGCCTAGAGACTGTCATACAGAGTGAAGTAAGTGAGAAAGATAAAAACAAATACCATATGCTAACACACATATATGGAATCAAAAAAAAAAAAGCTTCTGAAGAACCTAGGCCCAGGGCAGCAATAAAGACACAGATGTAGAGAATGGACTTGAGGACATGGTGAGGGGGAAGGGTAAGCTGAGATGAAGTGGGATAGTGGCATGGACATATATACACTACCAAATGTAAAATAGATAGTGGGAAGCAACCGCATAGCCAAGGGAGATCAGCTTGGTGCTTTGTGACCACCTAGAGGGGTGGGATATGGAGGGTGGAAGGGAGATGTAAGAGGGAGGGGATATGGGGATATATGTATATGTATAGCTGATTCACTTTGTTATAAAGCAGAAACTAACACACCATTGTAAAGCAATAATACTCCAATAAAGATGTTAAAAAAGAAAGAAAGCAAGCAAGGAGCCTAAAAAAAATAAAATTACAACAAATCACAAATTGTATCAAAAATTTATTCCAAGGTTTGCAGTGAAAGTTAATGTGTTTAGAAGTCACTGGGTCAAAATGTGATATATCATACATTTGAGTGTGGTGCTGTTTTGCTTGTCTGTTTCCTTGTTTGTTTCAACTACAGGGCTTGAAATTCAGAAAATATATATTTTAAATGTTGAATATCAGGTTTGTCCTAAAAAGCATCATAGTTCATGGAAGGATTTTCACCAAATGAAAGCCGGTTGCTTCTTCGTAGCTTGAAAGTAGGCATTCTTTTTTCCTCCTTGACCCCGTCATACTGTCAGATAGCTTTTTTTAAAAAAAACAAACAGATTTGAGTATCCAGAAAGTCTGCTGAAGTGGGAAATATTCCCCTTTGTTGATCTCTGCCAATGTAGGGAATTGTTTTTGTGATGTTCACCCCTCTCCTCACTTTGACATTGTGCAGATTTCAGTGGGGGTTTGCACCTATGGGATTATATCTTTCATCAAAGTTTGAAGACCTTTCTTTTCACTGTGCTTAGCTGGCCTTCAGATTTTCAAACCGTAGAAATCATGTCCAGAATAAACGTTAGGCTAACAGATACAAGGCTCCGAGATTGCTCCTTTAGCCTCACCTGTGTTTTTTCATTGTGCCATCCTTACACTTTGCCTGCTGGTTATTGCCAATCACAAAGCAACGCACTTTTAACATGTTGCAATATTCACTCTTATTTCCTCAGAATATATCTTTCTAATGATTTATTCCATATGCACAGATAGCAAATGCATTTTCATATCACTTTTCCTTTTAAAATTATTTTTACTTTTTGTCATAAACGTCACTTTTGTTACACATTTTACAAAAATTTTTATTGGAGTATAGTTGATTTACAATGTTGTGTTAATTTCTGGTGTGCAGCTTGTTACACTTTTAACACACTGCTTTTTTGCACTCATTGGTCATAATAGGGTAACTGCTGATTGAAAACATTTTAAACAAACAGCAAACACACAGTAAACTCACAAGGAGAGTAGTCAAGACTAAAGGGACAAGCACAACTGTTGACACTATCTGTTGATGACAGATAAAACTGACTCACTGTTTTTCCAGACAGTAGCTCTGGGTGCACCTCTGGCAGTGTGGAAGTTACAAGTTTGTCATTGACCTTTCCTAAGGAGTTTCTGTAATTAACAAGTACACTTTAAAAAAGCAATTCAGGGACTTACCTGGTGGTCCAGTGGTTAAGACTCCACACTCCCAATGCAGGGGGCACGGGTTCCATCCCTGGTTGGGGAACTAAGATCCTTCATGCCACACGGTGCAGCCTGGAAAAAAAAAAAAGAGACAATTCAAATCACGCATTAGCAGGACATAACTACATGTTAGAATAAGAGTTAGCAAATTTATCCTGTGAAGGCCTAGATCTCAGACTGTGTAAGTTTCAGGATCTTGATTTGGACTACTCAACTATGTGGCTGTAGCACAAAAACAGCCATAGAGAATATGTAAACAAATGAGTGTGGATGTGTCCCAATAAAACTTTATTTATAAAAACAAGCAAAATGGGCCAGATTTGGCCCACAGGCTGTAGCTTGCCAAACCCTGGATGGGAATGTAAGCAATTCTTGTTTGTATTACTGTATATTAATACATAAATAATCAGTGGTGGATTCAAGATGGCAGCAAATTCTTTGCTACTTCTTCCTTTGAAAAGTAGAGTCTAATTTTCCTCTCCTTGAGTTGGAGGTGTCCTTAATTACTTGTTTGACAAACAGAATGTGCTTGAGTGTCATTCTGGGAATCCCGAGGCTGGGTCAGAAGAAGCCTTGTAGCTTTCTCCTGGGCCTCTTCCAACGCTTGTTTTAGGGAAGCCAGTCACCATGTAATAAGACTGACGATCCTGAGACTGCCCTGAGGTAAAGTAGCCCAATCCACGTGGCAAAGCACTAGAGGATGAGCTACAATGTGTAGAAAAAGAGAGAGAAGAACAGAATCATGTGAATTAAGAATCCATCTCGCAAGGGGACCTGTGGTTGGCAGCCTCCAGTTGGTGCCAAGTATATCAGACAGAAGCCACCCCACTACACTATATCCAAACTGCAGATTGAGTCAAATGTTGTTGTTCTTTTAAACCATTGCATTTTGGGGTGGTGTAGTGCGTTTGAGAATTTCAGGGCTCATCAAGAAAAAAACAAGACCATGTGGTGGCAATAGCACACACAAGCTTTATTTGGGGTGGGGGGATTGTTTTGACAAACTGAGGTGTAAGTCCCTCAGGGCAGGGGACCTTTCAGTGGCAGCTGGTATGAAGCCACCACTCAGAAGGGAAAGAGGACACAGGAAATTCTAGGGGACAGGGAAATCAGCAGGCTTACACTTAAGTAATGTTGTGAGCTGCTCACAAGGGCAGTAATAGCTTGGGCTCTTTTATAGCCCCTTGCCTTGTCTTATATATGGCTAGCGGATATTGGGTGCAGTTCATGGATTTTATGCCAAGCAGCAGGCTCTAAATGGCTAAAACTATGCTCATTTGGGCTACATAATTTTTAACTGATGTAAAATTTGAGTTTAGTGCCAGTAGGCTTTGAGCTATTGGTCAGCCTGCTGTGAAGAAGTAAACAACATAGGGGCCAATATACAGGGGTCGTCTTTGGCTTATTCATATAACAGGTGGTTTATTTTGCAGTAATAGGTAGAACAATCATACAGCTATGCTATAATACAATCTTTTCAGCTACCTATGTTTGGTTTCCCCAATTAGGCTCCACCTTTCTTTAGCACACAGCAGATATCTTGAATGTTTTGTATTCAGCACAGGGTCTAACCCAATGCTTTGTAAACAGTTGCTACGTAATAAATATTTTTTAATTGGTGCAAAATTACAAATATTTCAATGGCCAAGAAGTCACTGTTCTAATTGGTAGGCACAAAAGAAAGGGGTCTGTTGGCATGCAAAATGCAAATATTCTGGAGTCGGTGAACGAGGGCACTTTCTGCAAAGGTTTGAGAGGAGATACGGAACTAATCTTTAGCTCTGTTGATCAGATCATATTCTTTGAAATCTACTACACTCATTTCCTGACAGTTAAAATGCTTTCTCTTTTTTAAACATCTTTATTAGAGTATAATTGCTTCACAATGTTGTGTTAGTTTCTGCTGTATAACAAAGTGAATCAGCTATATGTGTATATATATATCCCCATATCCCCTCCCTCTTGTGTCTCCCTCCCACCCTCCCTATCCCACCCCTCTAGGTCGTCACACAGCACCGAGCTGATCTCCCTGTGCTATGCGGCTGCTTCCGACTAGCTATCTATTTTACATTTGGTAGTGTACATGTGTCAATGCTACTCTCTCACTTCATCCCAGCTTACCCTTCCCCCTCCCCATCTTCAAGTCCATTCTATGCGTCTGTTTCTTTATTCCTGTCCTGCCCCTAGGTTCATTAAAAAAAATTTTTTTTTTAGATTCCATATATACGTTTTAGCATATGGTATTTGTTTTTCTCTTTCTGACTTCACTCTGTATGACAGTCTCTAGGTCCATCCACCTCACTACAAATAGCTCAATTTTGTCTCTTTTTATGGCTGAATAATATTCCATTGTATATATGTGCCACATCTTTATCCATTCATCTATCGATGGACACTTACGTTGCTTCCATGTCCTGGCTATTGTAAATAGAGCTGCAATGAACATTGTGGTACATGACTCTTTTTGAATTATGGTTTTCTCAGGGTGTATGCCAAGTAGTGGGATTGCTGGGTGGTATGGTAGTCCTGTTTTAAGTTTTTTAAGGAACCTCCATACCATTCTCCACAGTGACTATATCAATTTACATTCCCACCAACACTGCAAGAGGGTTCCCTTTTCTCCACACCCTCTCCAGCATTTACTGTTGTAGATTTTTTGATGATAGCCATTCTGACTGGTGTGAGGTGATACCTCATTGTAGTTTTGATTTGCATTTCTCTAATGATTAATGATGTTGAGCATTCTTTCATGTGTTTGTCGGCAATCTGTATACCTTCTTTGGAGAAATGTCTATCTAGGTCTTCTGCCCATTTTTGGATTGGATTGTTTGTTTTTTTGATATTGAGATGCATGAGCTGCTTGTAAATTTTGGAGATTAATCCTTTGTCAGTTGCTTCATTTGCAAATACTTTCTCCCATTCTGAGGGTTGTCTTTTTGTCTTTTTTATGGTTTCTTTTGCTGTGCAAAATGTTTTAAGTTTCATTAGGTCCCATTTGTTTATTTTTGTTTTTATTTCCATTTTTCTAGGAGGTGGGTCAAAAAGGATCTTGCTGTGGTGTGTGTCATAGAGTGTTCTGCCTATGTTTTCCTCTAAGAGGTTTAGAGTGTCTGGCTTTACATTTACATTTTTAATCCATTTTGACTTTATTTTTGTGTATGCTGTTAGGGAGTGCTCTAATTTCATTCTTTTACATGTAGCTGTCCAGTTTTCCCAGCACCACTTATTGAAGACGCTGTCTTTTCTCCATTGTATATTCTTGTCTCCTTTATCAAAAATAAGGTGACCATATGTGTGTGGGTTTATCTCTGGGTTTTCTATCCTGTTCCATTGATCTATATTTCTGTTTTTGTGCCAGTACCATGCTGTCTTGATTACTGTAGAATTAGAGTGTAGGCTGAAGTCCGGGAGCCTGATTCCTCCAGATCCGTTTTTCTTTCTCAATATTGCTTTGGCTATTCAGGGTCTTTTATGTTTCCATACAAATTGTGAAATTTTTTGTTCTAGTTCTGTAAAAAATGCCAGTGGTATCTTTTCTAAGAATTTGTCCATTTCTTCCAGGTTGTCCATTGTATTGGCATGTAGTTGCTTTTAGTAATCTCTCATGATCCTTTGTATTTCTTCAGTGTCACTTTTTAATTCTCCTTTTCATTTCTAATTTTGTTAATTTAAGTCTTCTCCCTTATTTTCTTGATGAGTCTGGCTAGTGGTTTATCAATTTTGTTTAACTTGTCAAAGAACCAGCTTTTAGTTTTATTGATCTTTGCAATTGTTTCCTTCATTTCTTTTTCATTTATTTCTGATCTGATCTTTATGATTTCTTTCCTTCTGCTAACTTTGGGGTTTTTTTGTTCTTCTTTCTCTAATTGCTTTAGGTTTAAGGTTAGATTGTTTTGTTTTAATTTTATTTGTTTATTTGTTTATTTATTTATGGCTGTGTTGGATCTTCGTTTCTGTGTGAGGGCTTTCTCTAGTTGCGGCAAGTGGGGGCCACTCTTCATTGCGGTGCACAGGCCTCTCACCAGCGCCACCTCTCTTGTTGCAGAGCACAGGCTCCAGAGGCGCAGGCTCAGTAATTGTGGCTCATGGGCCTAGTTGCTCCGCGGCACGTGGGATCTTCCCAGACCAGTGCTCGATCCCATGTCCCCTGCATTGCCAGGCAGATTCTCAACCACTGCATCCCCAGGGAAGCCCTGTTAGATTGTTTATTTGAGATGTTTCTTGTTTCTTGAGGTAGGATTGTATTACTATAAACTTGCCTCTTAGAACTGCTTTTGCTGCATCTGATAGGTTTTGGGTCGTTGTGTTTTCATTGTCGTTTGTTTCTAGGTATTTTTTTATTTCCTCTTTGATTTCTTCAGTGATCTCTTGGTTATTTAGTAGCATAATGTTTAGCCTCCATGTGTTTGTATTTTTTACAGATTTTTTCCTGCAGTTGATATCTAGTTTCATAGTATTGCAGTGAGAAATGATACTTGATTCAATTTCAGTTTTCTTAAAATTACCAAGGCTTGATATGTGACCCAAGATATGATCTATCCTAGAGAATGTTCCATGAGCACTTGAGAAGAAAGTATATTCTGTTGTTTTTGGATGGAATGTCCTATAAATATCAATTAAGTCCATCTTGTCTAATGTGTTATTTAAAGCTTGGGTTTCCTGATTGATGTTCATTTTGGATGATCTGTCCACTAGTGAAAGTGGGCTGTAAAAGTCCCCTACTATATTACTGTTGAATTCACCTTTTATGGCTGTTAGCATTTACCTTACATATTGAGGTGCTCCTATGTTAGGTGCATAAAGATTTACAATTGTTTTATCTTTTTCTTGGATTGATCCTTTGATCATTATGTTGTGTTTTTCTTTGTCTCTTGTAATAGTCTTTATTTTAAGTCTATTTTGTCTGATATGAGAATTGCTACTCCAGCTTTCTTTTGATTTCCATTTGCATGGAATATCTTTTTCCATCCCCTCACTTTCAGTCTCTATGTGTCCCTGTGTCTGAAGTGGGTTGTTGTAGACAGCATAATTACTGGTGTTTATTTTGTATCCATTCAGCCAGTCTATGTCTTTTGGTTGGAGCATTTAATCCGTTTACGTTTAAGGTAATTATTGATATGTATGTTCCTGTTACCATTTTCTTAATTGGTTTGGGTTTGTTTTTGTAGGTCTTTTCTTTCTCTTGTGTTTCCTGCCTAGGGAATTTCCTTTAGCATTTTTGTACAGCTCGTGTGGTGCTGTTGAATTCTGTTAATTTTTGTTTGTCTGTAAAGGTTTTAATTCCTCTGTCGAATCTGAATGAGATGCTTGCTGGGTAGAGTAATCAATCTTGGTTGTAGGTTTTTCCCTTTCATCACTTTAAATATGTCCTGCCATACCCTTCTGGCTTGCAAAATTTCTGCTGAAAGATCAGCTGTTAACCTTATGGGGATTCCCTTGTATGTTATTCCCTTACTGCTTTTAATATTTTTTCTTTGTATTTAATTTTTGATAGTTTGATTAATATGTGTCTTGGCATGTTTCTCCTTGCACTTATCCTGTATGGGACTCTCTGCGCTTCCTGGATTTGATTTTCTATTTCCTTTCCCATGTTAGGGAAGTTTTCAACTATAATCTCTTCAAATATTTTCTCAGACCCTTTGTTTTTCTCTTCTTCTGGGACCCCTATAATTAGAATGTTGGTGCGTTTTATGTTGTCCCAGAGGTCTCTGAATCTGTCCTCAATTCTTTCCATTCTTTTTTCTTTATTCTGCTCTGCAGTAGTTATCTCCACTATTTTATCCTCCATGTCACTTATCCATTCTTCTGCTTCAGTTTTTCTGCCATTGATTCCTTCTAGAGAATTTTAAATTTCATTTATTGTGTTGTTCGTCATTGTTTGTTTGCTCTTTAGTTCTTCTAGGTCCTTGTTAAACGTTTCTTGTATTTTCTCCATTCTATTTCCAAGATTCTGGATCATCTTTACTGTCATTACTCTGAATTCTTTTTCTGGTAAATTGTGTATTTCCTCTTCATTTGTTTGGTCTGGTGGGTTTTTACTTTGCTCCTTCTTCTGCTGCATATTTCTCTGTCTTCTCATTTTTTTAAACCTACTGTATTTGGGGTCTCCTGTTCACAGGCTGCAGGTTCATAGTTCCCATTGTTTCTGGTGTCTGCCCCCAGTGGGTGAAGTTGGTTCAGTGGCTTGTGTAGGATTCCTAGTGGAAGGGACTGGAGCTTGTGTTCTGGTGGGTGGGGCTGGATCTTATCTTTCTGGTGGGCAGGGCCACGTCCAGTGGTGTGTTTTGGGGTGTCTGTGACCTTATTGTGATTTTAGGCAGCCTCTCTGCTAATGGGTTAGGTTGTGTTCCTGGCTTGCTAGTTGTTTGGCATGGGGCGTCCAGCCCTGGTGCTTGCTGGCCTTTGGGTGGAGCTGCATCTTTGTGTTGAGACAGAGATCTCTGGGAGAGCTCTCACCAATTGATATCACATGGGGCCAGGAGGTCTCTGGGGGTCCAATGTCCTGAACTCGGCACTCCTACCTTGGAAGCTCAGGCCTGACACCAGGCCGGAGCACCAAACCCCTGTCAGTCACATAGCTGCTAGTGTTGGAAGTTCTCCTGCAGAGGTGGGGGACAGCTGTGGCTCACTGTGGGGACAGGGACATTGGCAACAGAAGTTCTGAGAAGTACTCCTTGGTGTGAACCCTCCCAGAGTCTGCCATTAGCCCCACCAAAGAGCCTTCAGGCTCCAGTGCTCTATATATATTTTTATAGTAATTCGTTTACTCTCATTTTAGAAGAATCCCCAATATGTAAGGTATTCTTCAAGGACCACAGGTGCAGTTCAGTCAAGCAGAAAGACATCTGATGGCAGAAGGAATCTCTGTCCTGCCCTCAAGTACTCTACAATGCTTTGAAGAATATTATTAAAATGATTTTATGAGCCAAATAATTTTTCTCCATACCATTTAAAGGCTTGGCCATACTTAGAAAGCACTGTGCTCTAGTTGACATTAGTTGGTGTGTTCATTCTGTTAAGTAGTAGATTTTAATCCCTATAGATGTAGATGCATCAACTTTCTTATTGACAGTGTACTCCTCAGACATATTTATTTGATCAATGTAGGTTTAAAAAAATTAAACACAAATTATTTATTGAACTACTATTATGGACAGAGAACTATGTTAGGTACTTCGGGGGCCATTAATGTGAATTAAACAAAAGGCCTGCCTTCAAAGAGGTTACAACCTAAGAAGAAAGCTAGGATAATTGTGAAAATAAGCATAAGGTAAGGAGGAATAAGTATCATAGGAGATGAAGAGACACTGGAATTTAGTAGATAGAGAAATCCGAGCTAACTTCATGAATCTGGAAAATCTCAAAGAAAAGGCAAAATTTAGGGTGGATTTTACTGACAGATGACTTTCCAATAGCTAATCTAAAAAAGCTTATATTATTTTCTAATCAAATGTTACTTAAAGATTTGGGGCACTTCTTTTTAAGAGCAGTGACCTAGAAGATATATAAATATCCTTATGCCATTTGAAATCATGAAATATATCACTGTACTCTTGAAAAGCAGGGAATAATATGAGAGACTTCTGTAGGCCATGGAGCACAGTGAACATATGTATATCCTATAAAGTGGACCAGACCCACAATAGTGTACTTTTGTTGTCCAGACACCAAAAACAGATAATCAAATGAGAGCAGGAAAGAGTATTAACAAGTAGTAGAAGACAAAACTACAGATGGGACAGCTAATGATAGTATTTTCTGCTTCATTTGCTAGATGCTACAGAGCCATGGAAGGTTTCTGATCAAGGGAGTGATGTGATTGGAATTGGGCTTTTTGAAGATCAACCTGGAGGTAGGAAACAGGGAAATGGATGCAAAAAGTTTTGTTAGTCTTTAGGAGAATAGTGTTGAGGTTATTACAATAGTTTTGGTGAAACGAAAGATCATGATGGCTTAAACTAGAGTGATGGCCATAGAAAGGAAATGTTGGGATAGCTGTGAAAGAAATTGTTTTAATTAGGACTCTTTGGGTTGCTAGGAGGAGAGAGCCATTTAAGCTAGCCGAAACAAAGGTGGGCAGGAGTATCTGAAGGCATACAAACACTTGCTGAGAATTCAAGAAGAGAGCTATAATTAATTCAGATGGGTCTTCTAGAAGTTAGAGTTGGAAACCCACCTTTGTCCCAAGGCTGCTTTTCATGGGTCTGAAGAGATACCTCATTGCTTGCCTCTGCATCTCTCTGCAGGTCTGCTTCCTTCTCCAGCCTTTTTGATCATCTTCCTGTACTTGCCCAGAGTTTTCCAGCTCATAACTTTAACTTGCACGTACGCCTCAGAATTCTGCAGCCCTGACTCTTCCATGTGAGCCCTCAGCTGCCGCTTCCCTAGCTAATTGGCAATAGTCTGTTGGTTTTCTAGTTCTAAAATTCCTGCAAGTGATGGCTGATTGGCCCAGATGTTTTTTACTCCCCACATCTCTGGCTAATCTGTGCCTGGGCTGTCCTTGATGAGGGTGGACCACATCTCTCTAAACAACTGAGGTCAGTGCCTGGGTGGACTGGGAATCAGTTAACAGGTACAGGATAGGAATCATGGTAGCTGTGATGGATTGGGGGGAAAGCGTCAGATGCCTCAAAAGATATCTTATCAATTGTGGTTCATCGTTAGCTTGACAACTGGCTATATGGAAGTTTAGATTTAAAGCCTAGACATCTGGAAGAAAAGTGATGTCATAGCCAAAATAAGTAAAGTACATAGGAGAGCCAGTTTTATGAGATATGGTGAGTCAGGTTATTGATCTTTAGAGAGTAATGTGAAGATATTCTGTCTGGATTTTCTTGTAAGTGGATAGAGATCATTCCTGAGGCAAGACTAAATTATAAATGTGGACCTTCGGGACATTCTTCCTTTGTGAGTGTAGCTAAACAGTGAATGAAAAGATTATTAAACAAATTTCAAATGGGAATAAATTTTAACCCTCCCCCCCCCTTTTTTTTTTTTTTTGCTAAATAAGTTTAGGTAAATGATGCCCTGTCTTCTAAGCCCATTAACCTCAGGAAGTTTGGTCATAGCGTAAAAATAACAAATAGTGCTGACCACATCTTTGAACTTCTAGGGTGTCAATAACAGCATTATCCAGGCATCTTTTAGGTCAAAGGAGTAAATTAAATTTACAAGAGATAAACATTTGCTTCATTGCTGAACTGTCATAATTCTGGATACCTTGACCTGGAAGATGAGGTAATAGAGTAAGAAACATTGGGCAGGGAGTGGACTTTCTTTTTAAAGTCTTGCTCAAAGACACAATTGTATTGTGGACTGGTGATACTGATAAAGTGCATAGGATTTCTTGCTATAATGTTGTCTGAGCATTTCTAGAGAGGGAACAAACTCAAGTAATGATAAAAGAGCCCAGTAAATTTTCAAATTGTTCTCATCACTGGAAATGTCTATCTTACAGTAAGTCAGAGTCTGCTTCCTATAGCCACACTCACTGATCCTAGTTCTTTCCTCTAAAGCTATACAGAAAAAAAAGTAATTTTCTTCAGTCATTTCTCATCTGACATGATTTTTAGATGCCCCACTATCTTCCTAGCCTTCTGAATCTACTGATGACTGGTTTTGCTGATTTCTTAATGTGGTCTGAGAAGAAAATTCAGTTAGCACTTAAAACCACAATTGCCTGGAATCAGATAACTCAAGAGTTCAGAAAACTTGGGAACGGGTTTCCTTTTTTAAAGTT
Organism: Neophocaena asiaeorientalis asiaeorientalis; assembly: GCF_003031525.2. Taxonomy (NCBI): domain Eukaryota; kingdom Metazoa; phylum Chordata; class Mammalia; order Artiodactyla; family Phocoenidae; genus Neophocaena; species Neophocaena asiaeorientalis. Next base: position 6,638,461 of record NW_020174698.1, on the reverse strand, counting down.
ACATAATAAAAGCCATCAAGTATTTTATTAAAGAAGGATAATGGCGATAATGACAGCTAACAATGTGCGGATCTCCAGAATTTCCAAAGCCCTTTCCTAGTTGACATTTTTCCCCAATGCTTATTTGTACTATAATTCTAGTCTTATTCCTGATACTAACTCCTCAGGATCCAAATAAAGTAGACAGTAAACCACGTGTGCTTTGATATAAGGAGATCAGAAAAAAATCTTCTACTTATGAATACTAATCCTATCTGCTCTTGAATACGTTGAAAAATCTACTGCTCATTAATTTTTGAATATGGAATTCATACACATAGTACAAAATTCAAAAGATACCAAATAATATATAAAAGACAGTTCTCCATCTGACACAAACCCCCGGCCTCTCAAAATTCCCCCAAGGGCTATGACTGATACCAGTTTCTTTTGAAGACTTCCGGAGGTAGTCTAGGAACATATGATCTCCTACGCAAATTTATTTACATATATGAATTAAACTTTTTTTCAACACAAATTGTCACAATGTGTTTTGTGGACCATTTCATAACGAACATAGAGTTGCCTCATTCTGTTAAAATATTCATTGAACTCTGGTATCACAATTTATTTAACAGTCCACCTGTGTTAGACATTTTGGCTGTTTCCAGACTTTTGCTGGTAAAAACAATGCTGCAGTGACTATCTTTGTACATATTTCATTGTCCCCATGTGCAAATACCCGTAAAAATAATTATTGGAAATGAAAATGATGTACCAAGGAGCATGCACATTTTTTATTTTAATGGATGTTAGAGCCTCCAGAGAGTCTGTACAACAGTGTATGGGTTTCTCCACACCCTTGCCAAAACTGTGTATTATCAAATCTGTTGATCTTGCACAGAATAAGGGTGAAATATGAGAAACAGCTCACTTTCATTTCAACTGGCAAGTTTCTTTTGGTGGTATTGAACTTCTTTTCACATTTTAATAGTTGTAAGTATTTTCTTTTTCATTACTGGACTGTTTCTGTTTTCTAGTGTGTTTAAAGGTCTTTTTAAATGATTCATTTGTAGCAACTTTTTAAATGTGAAGCTATTAACGTTTTGTCTATAACATGACACAAGTATTTTCTCCTAGTTTGTATATATCTTTGAATTTTGGCTAAAGAAATTTTGACGTGCAGGTTTTTCTCTTCTGAGTTTACATAAAAGGCCTCCCATTTTCTTATAATAATGTCACAGTTTTATTTTAATTTATGAATATTTGACCCATTTTGAAATTTATTTTGATGTAAGGGGTGGGGTAAAAATTCAACTACTTTTTTCAAATATCAGTTATCCCAGAATTATTTATTGAACATTCTAATTTTCCCCAGTGATGTGAAATCTCACCTCCTATCACTTACTGAATTTTATTTGGGGATTCATTGGTCTCTTTGTGTGTACATGTGGCAGTACAACACTATTTTAATTACTATAATTGGTAGGTAATCTTGCCCCAAGGCTAAATTTTTTTTTCCACAGAATTTTCCTGGTTATTTTCATATACTTATCTTCACATATGATGTTTACTAGCTTGTTTAGTTAAAAAGATTTATTGGTATATAATTGAGATCATGAAAAAATGATAGATTACTTTAGACACAATAGTGATATTTATAATGTGTCTTTCTCTTTAAGACTAGAGTACACTTTGTGCATCTTTCTGCCTTTTTGGTCCTTTAGTAACATTTTAAGCTTGCCCTTACAGAGTTTTGCACATTTCTTATTAAGTCTGTTCTCAAGTATTCTATGTTTTTTGTTGCTATTGCATTTTATCTATTACATTTTCAAACGGGTTACTCTTTGTCCATAGAAAGGATATGTCCCAGGGACTTTGCTGAATTATCTTATTATCAAGTAAAAAATAATTAATGTATCTAGTCTTATTTTATTAAGAACTTTTATCACAAATGTTAACATTTTATCAAATATTTTTTCAGCATCTGTGAAGATGAGTATATTGTTTTTCTCATTTGATTTATCAATATAGTGAAATATATTATTAGATTTGCTCATACTGAAACATTCTTATGTTTCTGATGTGATCCATATTTAGTCAAGATCTATTACTATTTTTTAAAATGGTCAATTTTACTTACTAATTTTTTAGAATTAAAAAAAATCAGTTCTGATAAGTGAAATAGATCTGTTGTTTCCCATTAGTATCTCTGTCAGGTTTTGGCCATGATATTATCCTAGTTTCTTGTAAAGAATTTTGAAGTTTTCCCAATTTGTCTGTGTTCTGGAACAGTTTAATTAGATTGGAGTTCTCTGTTCTTTAAAGTTTCAGAAAATACCCTGATGAAATACCTGGGCCTTGCACGATTTGGGGGAGGAGAGTGAGAAGAAGATGGCTCTTTTTACATTTTCTGTTTTTATTTACATTTTCTACCTCTTCTGTGGTTAGTTTTAATAATTTATATTTTCCTATAGATTAATCTCTCAGAAGTTTTCAAATTATTTTTCATACAGCTGAGCAAAATAACTCCTTACAATTATTTGAATTACTTTCCCATTTTCTTTCCTAATGGTGTATTTCTCCCCTTATCTTAGTTGCATTAGCTAATGTCTTCTTTATTTTATTGTTTTCTTGTTTCCAAATAATCAACTTTTAGATTTACTTAGTATTTCTATTATTCTTTCTGTTTCTTAATGCATTTATTTCTAAAGCTTTTTATTTTAAAGCTGTGATTCTTTTAAAGTGAAAAATATTCTTGGGAAGAATCACCTTTAAAAATTAATAAGAACTATAAGAAGAAATAAAGGAATAATAAAAATAGAACTACCATATGACCTGGCAATTCCACTCCTGGGTATATATCTGAAAATACCAAAAACACTAATTCGAAAAGATACATACACCCCAATGTTCATAGCAGCATTATTTACAATAGCCAAGACATGGAAGCAACCCAAGTGTCCATCAAAAAATGAATGGATAAAGAAGATGTGATATATACATATATATATATCACATACATATATGATATATATATATATACACACACAGTGGAATACTACTCAGGCATAAAAAAACAATGAAATTTTGCCATTTGCAGCAACATGGATGGATTTGAGGGCATTATGCTAAGTGAAATAAGTCGGACAGAGAAAGACAAATACTGTATGATATCACTTATATGTGGACTCTAAAAAATATAACAAACTAGTGAATATAGCATAAAAGAAGCAGACTCACAGATACAGAGAACACACTAGTGGTTACCAGTGGGGGGGGCAATATAGGGGTAGGGGAGTGAGAGGTACAAAGTGTTGGGTGTAAGATAGGCTCAGGGATGTGTTGTACAACACAGGGAAGATAGCCAATATTTTTTAAGAAGTGGAAAGTAACCTCTAAAATGGGATAGAAATAAATATTTTAAAAGTTTTTAAAATACATGTATATATGCCTCATTTTCTTACTTATTTTTCATTCATTGAATCATGGTGTATTTTGTGCTTATTTGTAAGTTGATGTTAAGTCTTTTCAAAACAGCAGGTATTTAGCTTAATTAATTGGTTCTAAAACTCTGATAGCAGGACCTCACTCAAATTACTAAAGTTTATGCTTGAATTATTAAAGTTATGATCCCTACTCCCTTCTGAGAAGGAGTTGAAAGTCTGCTGTTTTGGTAAGAGATTCCTCCCTTGGGCCTGGCGCTTGCCAACCAATGCCACTTTTTAAGGAAGCTTTCCTCCTTTTGTTACTCATTTACTCTAAATTAATTGAAGCCTTAGGCCTTGGATATAAAACATTTGATGCCCCTTCATTTTAGTATTAAAATTTAAGTGCCATTGCTATCTTTGAAATGAAATGGATGAGTGGTGTCTCTTGTTTTTAGTTTCTTTTTTTTTTTTTTTTGCGGTAAGCGGGCCTCTCACTGCTTTTCCCAGACCGGGGCACGAACCCGTGTCCCCTGCATCGGCAGGCGGACTCTCAACCACTGCACCACCAGGGAAGCCCCTAGTTTCATTTTTAATCTTTTAAAAAAAATTTTGTGCTTCTGAACCTTTTGAAGTTTGATGGTAATACACACATGAGATGCAAGATTCAAAACACGAATGGAAATATTGAAAAATCTGTCTCTCCTGTCTATCCCCAAGCCCCAGTTTCAAGTAGTAGAGACCACCAGTGTTACCAAAAGGTAGATTACCAGAGAGATGTTCATTACTTCTCTTCCCCCCACCCCATTCACTATTCCACATCAGTTTATATACAGTGGTTCCTCGTTCTTTTTCATCTCCTGCATAATATCCTTTGTTTAGATGAATCATTTTCTTCTAACCAGCCTGTTCTGAAGGTTCTTCGGGTTGTCTCTAGCCATTTGCTATCACAATGAGGCAATGGATAGCTCTGTATACATGTCCTTGTGTACTTTCCTGAGTGTATCTGAAGAGTACATTCCTAACAGTGAATGAGTTAGGTCAAATGGTGCAGTATATGCCCTTAATTTTGCTAAATATTGTCAAATTGTTTCACAGATAGAAGTTTTACAAATGTATTCTCCCAACAGTTCCTGAAAGTACTAGTGCCCCTGCACCCTTTCCAGAACAACTTATTATCAAAATGCTTATTTTTACTATTGTGATAAGTGAAAAATAGTTTCTCAGTGTCATCTTAATAAGTACGCCTCTTATGAGGGAGTTGAGTATTAAAAATACTGTAAAGTAATGTTAATAAGTAATATGAATATGATTAGTAAAATACTTATAAACATAAGAAATATAAATATAATGATAATAAAAAATAACATAAGCACATCCCATTTGGCTTTAAAAAATACATCATCAATCAGATGAAGACAACTGTGTGCCTTTCTCTAGATGAATTTCCCTATTTCTTCTTTTCAGCAGCATTTGCTGCCCTGAATTTAGTGTTTTTAATGTCTTACAATTCATTTATGTGCTCCCAAACTACATGCATGTGTATATAATTTGTTTGCATGTTTTTAAATGTCATACAGTATTATCTGCATGTATTCCTCTGCAGTGTGTTTTTTATTCTCAACATTATCTTGTGAGAGTGCATTCATGACATCTATGTAGCTCAAATCCATTCATTTATCTTCGTGCTTAGTACTCCACTGAATAAATACATCACAATTTATTTTACTATTGATGTTCATTTACGTTTTTCTCCAATTGTTGCTCTTTCAGACAATCCTGCTATAACCATTCTTGTAAATGTCTCTTCATCCGCATGTAATGGCATATACAGACCTGGGAGTGGATCTGCCATAGTGTTTGGCATCTGCAACTTTACATGTTGCCAAATTGCTTTGGAAGTGATTGCCCCAGTTTATACTCCCATCAGCAGTATAGAAGAGTTCCTGTTGTTTTTCATTCTTGCCAAAATGTGGCATTAGGATATATAAATTTTTTGCCAATATGATGAATTTGAAACAAAATTTCATTGTGGTTTTCATTTGCATTTCCCTGATTACAAATGGGAATAAGCATTTTTATGTAAAAGCATTTGTATTTTTCTTTTATGTAAATGGCTTTCTTGTGGTCTTAGGTATTAGGTTATCAACTTTTCTATTAGACTATTGTTTTCATTGTATTTTTCATTGCTCTGTAGGAGGTTTTTTATTTTATTTTTTAGGATATTAGCTATCTTAGCTGTCATTTTTATCACAAAAGTTTTTCCAGGTTTTCATTTTTCTTTTTCCTCATTTAAAATAACTTTTGTTTATTCTAAAACAAAGTATTTAAGTGTATATATTTATATATATATTCACATAAATATAATTTTATATAAATGAATAAATGTGACCATATATTAGAATTTTGTGCTAAATTTTTTTTGTTTTTGTTGGGCGTTCTCTTCATTCTCTTCTACTTTCCCCTCATGTGAGTCTCTTTCTTTTCCCTGCAAAGGTAATTCATATTAAAGACTTTATATAGCATCCACATTTTTCACTGTATTCAAATAATTCTATACTGACATAATTTTCAGACATGTATATTTATATACATACCATATGAGGTATTTGAATTATTATTTGGTTTATAAAAGTAGGATTAAGCTAATATATTATTAAATTTTTTTATATTTTCACTTGGCAGTACTTTGTGAAAATCTCTCCAAGTCAGTTTGTATAGTTCTATTTCATTCTTTTAGTGGCTCCTAAATTGCCTTGCATTAGCAAAAGTTTGCTAAGCAAGAGCCACAGTATAGAAACTTTCAGGAACCTAAAGAAGTATAATGGTACTTAGTCATGATTTTAGTAAATATATTTTGGACATTTATTTACATGCATGTACTTTATAGTGACATTAAGAAGTACATTTCTCCCACAAAATTTTGTTGTAGAAATTAATCTGCAGGTGAATATATGTATACATGGTACAGGACCAAGTAATGGAAAGTACATTCTATCCTATTCCCGGCTCAGTAGTATACGGCTGTGCGAACTTGGGGAGGTAATTTGCCTTTCTGGACTCTAGTTATCTCATTTGTAAAATGAAGGCTAGAATTAGATTATAGGCTGTGTTCCTGATGAAGTCATATAACTCAAAAGTCGGTCAGTTCAAGACTAATTCAGGGTTTGCCAATGCTTTACACCGCTGATGTGGCGCCACCATGTGGAAGTAATGTAAACACAGTTAAAATGCATTTGATTCATCAGCTTTCGAATTATGATTCTTCATCGATTTCTAATCTGAGGAATTAACATCATTTCAAATTTTGCACATGAATTTGGAACTCATAAACGTGCTTATTCTGCACTATTTCAAGTCTGCATAAAATGTGACCACATTCTTTATAGTCAGAGTGGTTTTGACCTCTAACATTCTTTCTATACCATACCATAGTAGTCAATCACATGAGAAAACGGAAAAAATACAATAATCAGAGAAAATTATTCATGCTATGAAAGTGTATTTTAAATTAAAATATTCAGTAGCTTTAGCATCTATATGGCTAGAAAACTTTTTCAAAATGTCTAAAGTCCCTGAAATCGGGAGGTGGGGAGGGACCAGAAAAATGCAGGGAAGACTTAGGAACTAAGATACAAGTCACTGTATTAGAATTCTGTATTATCATTTAGTTTTCAAAATATTTGGGACATACGCTAAACTGAAGCACATTACACAATCCAGTAATGAGATGGTAAATAGAATAAAGGATAATGTCAATTTTTATTACTTGTTCTAGCACTTATGGGTCTATTACTGTTGATTGAAAATAATTGTGGTAAGTCTTTACTGACTTTAGGTATTTGATTTTTGTTTATTTTAAAGTAAATTTTAAATTTTAGAATAGTTTCAGATTCACAGGAAAGTTGCAAAGGTAGGACAGAGTATTCCCATGTACCCTGTACTCAGCTTCCTCCATTAATATCTTGCTTTACTCTGGCACGTTTGTCAGAATGTAAAAGCAAACACTGATACGTTATTACTAACTAAAGTCTATACCTTATGCAAGTTTCCTTAGTTTTCACCTAATGTCCTTTTTCTGTTCCAGGATTACATATTACATTGAGGCATCACGTCTTTTTACGCTCCTCTTGTCTGTGACAATTTCTCAGATTTCCCTTGTCTTTGAAGACTTTGATGGTTTTAAAGAATACTGGTTAGGTATCTTGTTAAATGTTCCTCAGTTTGGGTTTGTCTGATGTTTTTCTCATGATTAAAATGAGGTTATGGTTATTTGAGAAGAAGACCACAAAGGGAAAGTGTCATCCTCATAATATCACATCAAGGGTACATACTATCCACATAACTTATCACTGTTGATGTTGACCTTGATCACCTGGCCAAAGTGGTGTTTAACAGATTTCTTCACCGTAAAGTTATACTTTCCCTCTCTTTCCGTACAGTATTCTTTGGAAGGAAGTCACCATGCAGAGCCCATACTTACAGGGTAGGGAGTTAATACTTAGCCTGTTGAAGTGGTAATTATGCACACAAATTATTTGGAATTCTTCTATATGAGATGTTTGTCTCTTCTCTTCCATTTGTTTATTTATCAGACATTTATTTATTTCATAGGGACTCACGGGTGTTTATTTTATATTTGGGTTATAATCCAATACTTTGATATTTATTCTGATGCTCGCATTTTTCCAGTTTTGGCCATTGCGAGTGCCTTCAGGTTGGCTTCTGTGTCTCTTTGACACAAAAAAAAAACATTTTTTTTTTTTTTTTTTTCTGGAACACGTCCTTACTTTCTGGCACTACAACACGCTCAAGTTCATCCTGTATATTTCCTGCCCCATTGTTAGAATCAGCCATCTCTCCCAGGAGCTCTGGTTCTTTAAATTGGAGAATGTTATTAGAAACCAAGATCTTGGCACTAGATGTGACTTTTTTTAACTTTGAATCTTTCCTCTGTATGTTTTTACATAAATAGTTCCTCTCCATGTCTCAATCATCTTAAAATTGAGATGATTTTTTCTGTTTTTTTTAAAATTGGAGTATAGTTGCTTTACAATATTGTGTTAGTTTACACTGTACAGCAAAGTGAATCAGCTACATGTATACATATATCGCATTTTTTTGGATTTCCTTCTCCTTTAGGTCACCACAGAGCATTGAGTAGAATTCCCTGTGCTGTACAGTAGGTTCTCATTGGTTATCTATTTTATACATAGTATCAGTAGTGTATGTATGTCAATCCCAATCTTTGAATCTTTGAATCTTTCCTCTGTATGTTTTTACATAAATAGTTCCTTCTCCATGTCTCAATCATCTTAAAATTGAGATGATTTTTTCTGTTTTTTTAAAAATTGGAGTATAGTTGCTTTACAATATTGTGTTAGTTTACACTGTACAGCAAAGTGAATCAGCTACATGTATACATATATCGCATTTTTTTGGATTTCCTTCTCATTTAGGTCACCACAGAGCATTGAGTAGAATTCCCTGTGCTGTACAGTAGGTTCTCATTGGTTATCTATTTTATACATAGTATCAGTAGTGTATGTATGTCAATCCCAATCTTTGAATCTTTGAATCTTTCCTCTGTATGTTTTTACATAAATAGTTCCTTCTCCATGTCTCAATCATCTTAAAATTGAGATGATTTTTTAAAAAGCTTTGAAAATTTAAGGATGACTTTGGATAACAAGACTTGTTTCACTCTGGCTAACTATTGTTTTAGATGATTGCTACTGTTAACACTACTCCATCACTATCTGTAGAGTTTGTCACTCTCAGATACAAATTCAGGATAGAAGCTTTCTGGAGAAAAATTATACATTACGTATGCAATTTTTCTCACTATGTTACTTTTGACTAAATCAGCAGCCAACAGATATGTTTCTGTAGTGAATAAACAGAGCTATGTGTATATATGCATACAGGTGTTTCCCTTTAGGTTTCTTACTGGATCACATTTCTAGAAGAAATGTGCCAAAATTACTAGACTGTGATTCACTTGAAAGTAGCGCCTGTGTGTTCTCTCCATCATCTTTACATTTCCAGGGCTTAGCTTGTGCTTGACACAATCCACAGGTTTCCTAAACGTTAGCTGAATAAATTACAGAGACCCCTAGAACATGGTGAGGCCTACCATCAATAATTTAAGCATGTCTAAGGGTTTTTTTCTTTTTCATTTATTTATTTATTTATTTTATTTGCCTGCTTTGTTTGGGAGGGCTTCTGTGCCGCTAATTAAAAGAATGGTGGTCGCTATCTTTTTCACTGAAAACCATTTTCATCCCTCTGATTATGTTTCATCATGAGCCATGGTAAACTAATCAGGTTTAGGCTTCTTTTCCACTTGGTGAAATAAGGCCCAAACTGTTCATTTAAGAGAAGATGCTTGCCTATAGAAAGCCTATAAAACCAGAGTGTGTTTTTCCTTGATTCACAGTAAAAACATGAACCCTTTATTTGAGCTCTCTGTTACATGGAAAAGCGTTTCTATGTATCATGTTGAATAAGCTATTCTTCTAGTGGATGGTATTGAATTTAATTAGAAGAAAATATCTTCATGAAAATAAGACTTAAGTGATATACTGTTTCATTTTAAGACCATAAGTCATCATATCCTCTAAATGGTGGGATAATGACGTTGAAAAAAAACCCTAAAGAGGAAAAAGTATTCATTGGGTGTTCAGTCTTTCTGGGGAAAATGTGCATTTTTATTCTTTATCTTCCTTATATTCTTCCTTCCAGTTTCTCATTTAAAAGAAGGGTCTCTTATTTGTTTTATTTTTATTCTACTCTAGATCCAGTACAATTTTCATAAAATGAAATTCATTTAAATATACTTCAGGAACCGAGCAGTCTTGGATGAAGGTATTTGAGGCAGCACTCATGGCTTCAATATAAACACCACCACCACCATCCATCCACCCATTCATTCATCCACTTATCAGCACTGCTGTGTGTCCATTGCTGCCGCGGTGCTGGGGAAACATGGATGGGAAAGGTAGATTACACTTTCTGTGATTAGCAGGGGAGGTATAAAAAGAAACTGAATAATGTAGCAGGATGGCCCTGGTTGAGGAGAGGAAAACGTAAAACCTGGATCCTGGCTGTCGTCTCGTTGTATAAGGTAGCCTGTTGGGACCACGTGTTGTGCACAGGTGCGCAACAAATTGGATAAGTGAGACTGAGACAACCTGGATTCTTGTCGCTGGCCCCTAGATTTTTTCTTTTTTTCCTTTTAAAATAATAATTAACATTTATTAAGTGTTTGCCCATGTCTGGACACTGTTCTAGGGACTCTGTGTGGTCTTAATTGGTTTATTTTTCACAAGAGCCCATCCCAACAACTAGCACACTGAGACAGACTCTGTGGTTGGAGTAGGCGCTGTAACTCCTATTTCCATCTTGCAGACGAGGAAGCAGAAGTACAGAGAGATTAATGAACTTAACTAAGATCACACAGCCCCAGGTGTCATAGCCAGGATGTAAGCCCAGGCAGTATGCTCCAGAGCTCCTCTCTCTCTGTAATGATTATCTGCACTCTTTCTGGAGTCTTAAGGAGAGAACAGCAGTCAGAAGCCGAAGAAGCTGTGTTAGCAAAGGGCTCCGTGAGACAAGTAGAAACAGTGAAGAAGGAAGGAATGGGGAGCACACACAGTGCTTCTTAGGTCCTCTGAGTGGCCAAAGGTGACCTGGTGTCTGGGAGAGGGAACCCAACAATGCTCCTTGAGATGGAGTCGGGAGCCCTGAAAGGTAGCATCTCAACATTGACACCATTGTTCTCATCTGGGACACCAGTGCCCTACGGTGAGACGTACCCTGGTAACTTCAGAAGCCAAGGACAATGACAAAGGGCAGAGGTATAGGGGGACAGGTGGAGTGAAGCAAGAGAAGAGCCTAGAATCTTCATGGGAACTGTTCATGAAGCTGGATATGTTGATACAGCTTAAAGGTTGCTTTGATTCAGAGGACACTTTTGGTTGGCCCTAGGAGAGCTGTGAAATCATGGTTTTGTTGCTTGTTTTCCCGAGCAGTGCATGTAACACCCCTAAACCTTACTCTGCTCCCGAGGCTCACCAAGATTATAAGAGATTTACGTTTTCCACTTCATTGAGTATAATTTGAATGTTTACAGATTTGTATTACTTTTATAAATGAAAAAAATTTTCCCTATAATATGATAGAATTGGGTTAACTTCTAAGGAAATAATAATGCAAATTTATGATTAATAATAAATTGTTACAAGAGCAGTTATGCTTTATTAGTATTACTGAGAGGAATGTCAGAAATTGAGCATTATTGTGCTGTCCAGTCCAAAGAACGAGGATCATATATGTGGACCAAATATTCTTCTCCCTGGTGTCTTTAAGGGAGAGATGAGAACATTTTATGCAGCTCATTCAAGATGCAAGGGAATCCTCAGAGATGAGTAGACGCATTGCTTGGAATGATTGATGGTCTTTTCTGAGATGAGCGAGTGCAGGAAACAAGACTGTGTGACCGTGCTTCTGCCAGCGGTCCCAGCCCAGTTCCCCTTTCATCTCTGGCCTCCCTCCATCACAGACTATGCCCTATCGTAGAGGGAAAAATGGGATGAGTTTTCCCAAGGATAGCATGAAGTGGCTTATTTTTATCATTACCTAGTAATACAGATTGTTAAAAAGAAAAATCTGAGGTAAGGCTTCGTCTAAATGTCTCATCAAAATGTCCCTGCCTTGGAACACATTGCACCCAAGGGACTGTTTAAAAGACTGAAGTCAAAATCGCTGCATCCTAGTGGCTGCCTCAAAATGGCTGCATCAAAATGACTGTCAAGACAGCCCCATTGAAGGGTCAGATACCTGGAGCACATAGGAGTTGCTCTCTTGACACTCCCAGGTGTAATGGGACCAAGATCTTATACTGTGTTCTCCTCTGTGCCCACTGTCCCTTGGGGGGTTGAAATAGCTGTATTAAAAGTATCACACGACCTAAGTATCAGGGAAAAGGTAAGCATAGGGTTTTAGAAGAAGGGACCTTCAAAGGGAGAGGACCTCCTGGAGGATAAAGAAGTGATTTAGAGGACTGGAGAGATGGGGGTAACTTGGAGGAGGGGCAGGAGGGTGGGAGAAGGTATTCCAGGCTGAAGGGCCACTATGAACATAGACACAGTCATGAGAAACTGAATGGATGATCGCAGCAACCTATAGACATTTGAGGTTGCTCACCACCCAGCCTCTATTGAGCACCTACTGTGTGCTTCACCACCATTTTGGAGAGGACACAGTTGATCTAGCACATGATTCAGTCTTTTTTTTTTTTTCCTTCCATTAAGTGACAACAACAAAATATATCTGATCCCTAAACCAATTTCAAAAATCTGGTTTGATTTTAACCCTATATGGTTTCCCCTCAAATTTGTTTTACTTAATTTTTAAACCACTTTAATATGAAATAAGTAATTCAGAAAGTAATTAGTTTTTTCTATTTATTTTTGAAATCACCTTAATCTGAATTAAATACAGATAAACTACTTGGTTTATTTTGAAAAATACAATTACATTAGACATACAAATACAAGTTGCTGACCAATTAAGTTATTAAGCATTCACTTAGTATGCCATAACTTCTGAAAATACCAGTGATGACTCAATTTTAATAATAATACTTTGTGTTGTATAGAACTGCAAAGTATGCTGAAACATTTTAAATACTATATGTCAATCTTCTTAAAAAATGAAACTTAGGGGCTTCCCTGGTGGCGCAGTGGTTGAGAGTCCGCCTGCCGATGCAGGGACGCGGGTTCGTGCTCCGGTCC
>NW_020174698.1:6616610-6625220 GCF_003031525.2 Neophocaena asiaeorientalis asiaeorientalis | reverse complement strand
CCCAAAAAAAAAAAAAAAAAAAAAAATGAAGCTTAACATGTGGATTAAGTACAGATTATTATTATTATTTTTAGGACATTATTTTTCTGTAACATTGCTATTTACCTGAATGTTCCCATGGTAGCAGGAAATATCTAACAGAAGAAAAGATAGCTTTCAATATTTCAATTCAAATTCATAAATAAAAGCATGTTTGTAGCTGTATGAAAGTTATACATTAATCCCGTCAGGTACACAGAAATCTCCCTTAGAATCATATTTTCAAGAAGTTTATGTTAATGCTTAATAATTAATTGCTGATTACAAAAGTAATACATGCTTTCTGTAAATAAATTGAAAAACTCTAAAGAATTAATTTCAGATTAATATTTGTTTGCAGACTAATATTTGTTTGCAATCTTTCTTGTATTATTTTTAAATGTTTTTAAAATTTTGTATCAGATTATAAATTTAATTTTGTATCCTTTATTTTTTCCCATGTCATTAATTAGTTTTTAAATTTGTTTTGTAAGTAGTAGGTTTGCAATGGCATCCACAATGTAATCCCATACTTCCTGTTTAAGTTATTTTTTTTTAAGTCTTGTCCACATTAACCTAAAACTTGCAACTGTGAAGTCATACTCCACCCCCTGCTCAGAAAATAATGACTAAAAGACTGTTAAATTTCTTTATGTCCTTTTTTACTGATTTTATCAGGTGATTTCTATAAGCATCCAAAATTGATTGATCAATGTTTCAGACTAATTCGCCCTCACCAAACACGTTTTGTGTGTGTGTGTCTAGAATAGAGTAACTGAGAACTCTTGTAGAAACTCAGTCATAAAACAGCTAACTTCTGAAAGAGAACTTGGGGGGGCCATTGCCTTATATTTCAGCATTTATAGTAATCTCCCAGGAAGACTATAGTGTAAAATTTTAAACATTGTTTACTACTTTGGCACACAAGGAAGAAAATGATAGCCAGAAAATGCCCTGCACATGGACATTTTTCATTTTCAATCTATCTCTGATTCCATTATTTCGACTTTGAAATAGTATCAAATAGCAGATTATATCTATATAGGATAGATGCAGCATAGGGACCGGAAAATCTGACAAACCCAATTTACTGGAACGTAAATGGTCAGACAGGGAAATGATGACATTACCTTCCTCTGATTGCAAATAGCAGTGAAGAAGAGAAATTTACAATAAGTTAGTGAAGACCTCAACCCAAGAGGAGAAATGCAGTCGAGGACCAAGAACTTTGGAAACCAGAATTGCGAAGATTTGTGGAAATGTAGGAAGTCCTCTTCTTTCCCAGAAGTCTCATTTCAGCATCTCTCTGCCACTTGATTCGTGCTTCTTTCTCCACTGAGCAACCTCTGCTCCACAGTCCACAGTGTGAGAGAAGATGGATGATACCTGCACCTCCAAGACCCACAGGAAAATACACACAGGTTCAGCCACATGGAGAAATGGACTCTCTCTCAGTCCCATTCATTAGGTGCTAGGGACTGAATGTTTGTGTGCCCCCAAAATTCATAAGTCAAAACTCTAATCCCCAGTGTGATAGTATTTGGAGATGGGGCCTTTGGGAGGTGAATAGGTCATGAGGGTGGAGTCCTCATATGGCATTAGTGCCCTTATATGAAGAGACACCATAGAGCTTGCCTCTGCTCTCAGCCTTGAGAGGATACAGTGAGAAGACAGCCATTTGCAAACCAGGAAGTGGGCTCTCACCAGACATGGGATCTTCTGGTGCCTTGGTCTTGGACTTCTCAGCCTCCAAAACTGAGGGAAATAAATGTTGTTTAAGCCACCTACCCTATGATATTTTGTTATAACAGGCCAAACTGACTGAAACACCAGGTAATTGTCCCAGCTTGACTCAGGTCCCAAATTCTGTGCCCATCAGCTGTGACCAGGGTACAGAGTCAACTTGGAAAAACCTCTGAATCCCCTCTGATTACTGGGCCAGGGGCTAGACAATGCTTATAATTTTGCCCACTGCAACCCGGTAGCTAAGCAATAGGTTCTGAATTTGTACAAAGTATGATTTTCTTTTTACTATTTTTTTTCTTTTTTGAGAATTATGATAATAGTGCACAAATACATTTTCCTTGTATCTGGTGTGTAAACTTCCAGAACTTTTCCTTTGTGGAAATCTTACTGATAAGTATTGTTCTGCAATTTGTTTTTGTTCTGTTTTAACTATATATCTTGTATTGATATATTAAGGTTATATATTTTAATGAGTTAAGTTTTAAAAGTATACAAGTAATACATGAATGCATTTTTATTGCAAAAAAAATTCTAGTAATACAGATCATATGGATGAAAAAGTCAAAGTTCTGTTTCACACAACCCCTGAATTATTATTTTTATTTTACTAGTATCATGGTTATATATATTGCTTTGCAACTTGAATTAATGCATAAATGTATACTCATTATTTAAAAATATATTAACAAAACATTATTTAAAAATACATATGCACAGTGAAAAAAAAATAGAATAACCTTTCAACATCCTCCTGCTACCACAGTCCAACTTGCTTTCTCAAAATTACCATTAACAGTGTGTTACATATCTTTCTGGATTTTTTTTCTATGTACATATACACATTCATACAAAAATGTATAGGTTGGGATTTTTTTCTTTTAACATAATTGGGATCAAAGTGTAAGGATTAAACAGAACTTTACTGTTTTCAATTTAGAGATATACGTTACAAATAGTTCCACATCACTACATACAGACTTATCAAGTTCTGTGTAGCATTCCATATTATAGATGTATCATAATTGAACTATTGGTAAATTGTTATTTGCAGTCTTTTCACTATTAAAAAATATTGTGATGAATATATCTGTATATATTTCTTCATGCTCATGTGAGGATATTTTTTCTATATTAAAGAAACAAATATTACAAAAGAGTCCTTCAGAAAAAGCTGCAATAATTTAACTCCATTCCATATGCAATGTTTGTTTCCACACAACCTTGCCAACCCTGGATATCAACAATCCTTTTTAATTTTTGCCAATGTGAAGAGTAAAAAAAAAAAATTCTTGTTGTAATTTGTGTTTCCCTCCTCATTAGTGAGCATGGGCATCTCTTTATTTGTTCATTTGTCATTTATATTTCTTTTTTTTTTCTCTTGGAGCTTTTACCCTATTTTAAAAAATAAATTTGTAGGAACAATTTATTCATCTGTCATTATATGTTTTGCAGATAACTCCCAGATTTAACTTTAGTCATGGCATCTTTATCATATGAAGTTTTAAATTTTAAGCAGTCAACACTGTTAGTCTTTTCCTTTATGGCTTCTAGATATTGTGCATTGTTTTAGAAGTTCTTTACCACACCAAGACTATAAAAAAAATTCTCTGGTTTATAAATACATTGATATATTTTGACAGATTTAACTTTTAAAACAATCTAGAATTATTTGTATATGTCTATGTTGTATGTTGAGAGCTAGCTCTATTATGAATAACCAATTGTCCTGTCAGTTATGGAATTGATTAATAATTACCCACTGATTTGAAAATCTATCTTTCCTATAAATTAAATTCTCATACCTAATTGGTCTGTTCCCAGATCTTGTTTTCTACTCACCCCTTTCTATTATTTTGATAATGCTATACTGTTAAACCTACCATAACTTTACATTATGTTTTGATATGTGTCTGTTCTTTTTTCAACTTTTCCTTTTTCAAATTTTCTGTTACAGATAAATTTAAATATCTTCCAGTTAAATTACATAAGGAATCTTTTTGGATGTTTTCCTAATTTTCTTACAACTTTCTGTAGGAATTTTTAATGGAATTGTATTAAATGTAGAGACAAATGTGGAAAAATGCCCATAGTAGGATTGGAAGAACTCACCTGTAAAACCACCTGAGACTGGTGCCTTTCTAAGATTGATCTTTGGCTCCTTCCAATCTCTTCTATGGTTATTGGTCTATCCAGGTTTTCTACTTCCTCTCCAGTCAAACATATCCATTTGTATTTTCTAGAAAACCTTCCCTTTCATCTAGATTTTCAAATTTACTGTATAAAAGGCATCCTTATTCATTTCTTATGTTGGTGATTTTGTCTTTTCACTTTTATCTTAATCAGACATGACAAAGATTTGTTAACTAGTAACTAAGGAACTGGCTAAGATCCCCTCTGAATTGCATTGCTTTACTTCCCCAACTATAAGTCCTTCTCCAAAAAGGAGACTTGTGTTCTGTGTGAAGTTGGCAGGGCATTCCAACTGCCGTGTTTTACTCTAGGCAAGAAGAAGCTAGGGAGGCTGATGAGCTCTCCCTTCCTGTTACCAAAATTAAGAGAGATTTAATTTAGGGTGGGTCCCATGAGCATCATTAGACACGTTTCCTTTTTCTTCCCTTTGCATCTGTGGTAAAGTTCCAGAGGAGTCCCCCAAGCTCTGCTCGGCTTCTCTGAGGCAGGCAATTCTCTGAGGAACGCTTGTCCTCCTGTGGCAGATTATTCATCCTCCAGAGAGGGTTTTTCTGATTTTATCCAGGGACAAACACTGCTAATCCCTGCCACTCAGAATAAGTGGGAAGGGAGAGAGAAAGAAGGTGCCCAACTAGCCTAGCTATTTCAAGAATGTGTTGACTCTGAGTATGGAAAAAATCACTGAAATTCCTTCAACACTGTAAAATATTCTCTTCCCCGTGTTTTAGCCTGAGGTTTTCTCTAACCTTGTTTCTTCATCAACCTGATTCCATTTTGTTTCTATTTATCTTCCTAGAACTTAAATTTTCTGGATATCCTTTCTCATTTTCCAGCACTGATATAGATTTATTCTTGAGAAACAAATGAAATCTTTTCTGTCATTTCCTTAAGGGATTGGGAGTGAGGAAGAAGGTATACGCGTGCACTCTTCCACCATTTTTCGCTTGTCTCTACTTTTAAATTTGTTTACACTGAACTAAAGAGGATAGTTTCAATAAGTAACTTGATGAACAAAATAAGGAATGAATTAGGCTCTCATGTCACTCTGCATTTCCTCTATTTGAGTAGTTAAACCTGAGTTACTGTTGTTGAAGTCACTGTGAGAAAAAGGAGGGTGTCCCTCTATGTGCTGTTACCTTAGTACATAGCATAGCCTCCATCACAGTAAACATTCTAGAAACATCGGTTAATTGGAGACCTGAATAAATTATTTTACACACAAACCAAAAATACAGAGAGTCAAGAGGATTAGGAGGAGGATTAGGTGCAGATTGACACAGACAGAGGCAAGACTAAGACAAGGGGTTTCCCTTGTTAATGCTCTTCTTCCAATCGCTTAGACAAAGGCAAGTGGAAAGAAGTCTGATTTTAGTTGCCAATGGCAGAAACTGTCACCCTGTCTCACAACTAACATAAGCATCACTTCTTACATTACCACTCTAGGGCACCAGCTTGCATAGCTTCACCCCTCCTTCCTTTGCTCTTGTGTCCCTTATTAGAGTAATAAACTGAAGCGCAGATCATACCATTATGTTGTAAACTTTATTAGCATTTCTGGCCTTTAGTGCTTTTCCAAAGGAAAGAGATGTTGATTAGATTCTGTGTGTGGGTGTGTGGATCGGTGGAGTGTGTAGGTGTGTAGGGCTTGTTTGTTTGTTGTTTTAAAATTTAACGTCAGAGTTGAGGAGAACCGTGAATTGGCAAGCCACCGGTTTCCTAGAACAAGATTGTTTCTTTCCACAGAAGGGTAAAATTGTCCTTTTCTATTTTGTTCCAGCAAAATAATAACCACGGGTCTTTGAACCTAATAGCTGAATCCATTTGTTCACCAACATCTTACCATTGGTAAATACATATTATTTGTCTTGCCAGGGATTGTGCTATTTATATGCCTTATGTGGATGTTAAGCTGGACTTAGCAAAAATATTTTTGTTTGCTTTTGTTGTAATTTATGTTTTCTTATTTTCTTGTAACATAAACTACAGATATAAATTTTGTGAGTTAGAAGTTTGTGCTTAACTCTTTCTTTTTGCAGATTAATATGAAGGTGATTATTACCACAGAATGGGAATTAATGGGTTATTACCACATCCCATGATATAAATAAGGCCCTACTGAGATTGTTCATGAAAAGGCTTATTATCTTATGAATAAAATTTTAATTGATATATGCAGTAATTTCCTCTTACTATTATGAGAAATCTGGAGTGTTTTCAGGTTGCAAGTTCTGACAAAATTGAATATATCTACTTCATATTAAGTAAAGAGCTGCCAATAACATTTTAAATTATTTTAAGAATTGGCTTTCACCGGTCTCTACTTAGAATGGTTGTACCTGAAAAAATGAACAACTATTTTCTTGAAAATAGGATATGTAATTCCAATTTACCTGGAAAATACTGCTACAGAAAGCAGAACAACCTAATAGAATATCTCAGGCTTGTCAGAGCAGCATAACATCATGAAATCATGGGATGTTTATAGATGGAAGTTACCTTGAAGATCTTTCATACATGTGTAACTATTGTGGATTTGCTCCATGACCCTTGTACATAAGAAAAAAATAAAATTTCTTAATTTTTCCAAGTCCAGTCAAATCTTTCTAGGCCCTAAACCTGTTAGGATTGTTGAAAATCTATTCTTTATCATTTGGAGTGCTGACCCCTTCCTTGATTCAGGGTCACACACAGAACAGGGAACATTGGGGGAGGACTTCTGGCCTTCCATCATAATCGTCCATGTGATGGTTACTTTGTCAATCTGGCTAAGCTATGATGGCTAGTTGTTTTGCCAAGCACCAGAATAGATCTTGCTACAAAGGGTTTTTTTTTTTTTTTTTTGGATGTGATTAATATATAAATCAGTAAACTTTGAGTAAAGCAGATCACTCTCCAAAATGTCGGTGGGCCTCATCCAATCAGCTGAACAAAAACTGAGGTTTCCCGAAGAAGCAGTAACTGTGCCTATAAAGACTGCAACATAGGAATCCTGTCTGAGTTTCCAGACTGAAGATTTCTGACTCAAGACTGCAACACCAAGTCTTCCTTGAATTTCCAGGTTGTTGTATTGCTCTACAGATTTCAAACTTTCCAGCCACTATAATCATATGAGTGTGTGTGTGTGTGTGTGTGTGTGTTTCACTGCCCCTCTGGAGAAGCCTGATTAATACCTGATTAATAACCCTTTAAGATATTCACTGACTATATGTTGTATCGAAGTTGGACCATTCTGCTGCTCTCCACATCCTCTCCCTCTATGCTGCCCCTAACCACTATGGTGTTTGCTTTGGTCCTGAAGGCACAGCCCTTAGTGTTCATGCCCAGGAATCCACATGCTGGCTCTGCTACATCCTGGGCCATGTAGTGACGGAATACGGATCTTCACCACTTTGAGGTGTCACTACTTCTCTGCCTTCTCAACCTCTGGGAATCCAACCCTGTCCCAGGACTGAGTCATTCCCCCAACCATCCATCGCCCTCATGTCCAAGCATTAGAGCCCATCCTTTCCCACCCACCACAACTCCCATATTTTGGGCAGAACAAACTACCTCCCACCAAAGATCCAAGTGGAGATATTTTTAGGAAGACTTCTAAGACACAGAAAAGCTATTTATTTCTCCTTGTGCAACAAACTCAGAACACAAAATGTTGGCATTAAGTACTTGGAAATTACCCATTTATTCCTTTGAATATTCTACATCAGTTTGACTAGACATGGATTAACGTCTCGTTAAACTATGCTGTGTGTGTAAGGAGCCAAGACCCAGAGAAATTAAGTGGTTTCCTCAAGTTTCCCAGAACACTCTTATAAAAAGGATAAGATGCTATCTGATGCCATATCCCTCCCCCACTACCTTCACCTTATATCTGGCTATATTCGTGCACAAATTTTTGGAGGTCCCAGCATTGAAGCTGCTTTGCTACCTCAATGTGAAATGGCAGGTTGGAATTTGATGCATGAATGGATCACAGTCTCTGTGGCTTTTAGCAGCCATAGCTTCCTCCAGATAATTCCGCCACAGGCTTTGGAGGGAAGAGGGTCCTTCTGAAATGTGTAATTTAGTCCAAACTTGAAATTCAGTGGGCACTACCTGGCATCTGTGGTTAGAACGTTCTACAAAATATAACTGCTTTCTCTCTCCTCTTGGTGACTAATCTCTCTCTCTTGTTTTTTAAGTTTAGCAGTTCCATGGAGGGACAATGCAAAATGGGGCCTCAGGCTGCAGCTTTGTAACTTGGGCTCTTCCTATCGATCTCAAGGGCCCATTATGTAAACTCATTTCTTCTGCTGATACAGGAGCAAAAAAGGCTGACTTCTGCCTTTTTTCCTATTGCACTCAGTTGCCCAAACATACTCAGACATTCAACGGTACATGAGTAGCCAGCCATTTGGTCTTTCCGCCAAAAAGGCTGTGGCTGGGGTTGCTTGAGAAAATATCTGCTTTTGATCAAAATAAAATTCAAACTGTAAGCCAATATAGTTCATTGCCTATAATAAGCCTTGTATCTTAGGGGTAACAATAAAACTGTCAACTTCATGTGTTACTCTCTCTTCTCTTTCTCGCTCAGTCTTGCTCTCATTATTTAACTACTCTTGTAGCTAAAGGTCTCATGTTCTAATTGTTTTCTTTAGAGATCTACTTTCTTCAGAGGTT
>NW_020174698.1:6568291-6615928 GCF_003031525.2 Neophocaena asiaeorientalis asiaeorientalis | reverse complement strand
TATATATATTCCAAGAGACAAGGGTGTGGGTGTAGACAGTCAAGTCAGGCAGTTAGAGGACATAGCGTTGTTTGAAATAAGAATATGTCTTCCTGGCTGGTACCACTAAATACATCTGCCAGGCATGGAGAACTCAAGATTGCTCCAAAGCCTGTTCCTGCCAGATTAGCACCTGTGACCACTGCCTTGGGACCACATATTACAATTACTATAATAAGCAGGTTGTGCAGATTCTAAAACCAGGCTGCCAAAGTTTAAATCCTAGCTCTACTGCTTGCCATCTCTTAATAAACCTTGTGCAAGTTACTTATTTTCTCCATGCCTCAGTTTCCTCACCTGTAAATTGGGGATTTCAAAGAAAGAACATACATCACAGAGGTACTGTGAGGCTCTATGAGACTGGTGAATTAGTGCTTGTAAAACCCTCAGAATAGTACTTGGCATGTTGTAAGCACTAAGAATTAGGCTTAGTATTATTAACTACATTTTGGAGAGACTTTTCTTCTGTTTTACCAAATAGTGGAAAAAAGTTATGTGTTTTGTATTTGTCTCTTTTACAAACGCTGATATAGAACACAGGAATATTCCTTCAGTTTTCTGGATAAAAACTATATTCTAGTTCTGGAAAATAATCTTTTCTTCTGGGATGAAGTGTTTGAGGTTCACCTCAAGCAAATTGCTTTTGAAATCACTATAGCTCAGAGCTTTACAACAAATGCTAAAGGAATTTCTCTAGGCAGGAAACACTAGAGGAGGAAAAGACCTACAAAAACAAACCCAAAACAATTTTAAAAATGGTAATAGGGGCTTCCCTGGTGGCGCAGTGGTTGAGAGTCCGCCTGCCGATGCAGGGGACACAGGTTTGTGCCCCGGTCCGGGAAGATCCCACATGCCGTGGAGCGCCTAGGCCCATGAGCCATGGCCACTGGGCCTGTGCGTCCGGAGCCTGTGCTCCGCAACAGGGAGAGACCACAACGGTGAGAAGCCCACGTACCGCAAAAAAAAAAAAAAAAAAAAAACTACGGTGAGGTATCGCCTCACACTGGTCAGAGTGGCCATCATCAAAAAATCTACATACGATAAATGCGGGAGAGGGTGTGGAGAAAAGGGAATCCTCTTGCACTGTTAGTAGGAATGTAAATTGATACAGCTACTACTGAGAACAGTATGGAGGTTCCTCAAAAAACTAAAAATAGAACTACCATATGACCTAGCAATCCCACTACTGGGCATATACCCTGAGAAAACCATAATTCAAAAAGAGTCATGTACCACAATGTTCATTGCAGCTCTATTTACAATAGCCAGGACATGGAAGCAGCCTAAGTGTCCATTGACAGATGAATGGAATAAAGAAGATGTGGCACATATGTACAATGGAATATTACTCAGCCATGAAAAGAATGAAATTGAGTTATTTGTAGTGAGGTGGATGGACCTAGAGTCTGTCATACAGAGTGAAGTAAGTCAGAAAGAGAAAAACATACTGTATGCTAACACATATATATATGGAACCTTAAAAAAATAAGGTCCTGATGAATCTAGGGGCAGGACAGGAATAAAGATGCAGACATAGAGAATGGACTTGACACGGGGAGGGAGAAGTGTAAGCTGGGACAAAGTAAGAGAGTAGCATTGACATATATATGCTACCAAATGTAAAATAGATAGCTAGTGGGAAGCAGCTGCATCGCACAGGGAGATCAGCTCGGTGCTTTGCGACCACCTAGAGGGGTGGATAGGGAGGGTGGGAGACGCAAGAGGGAGGAGATATGGGGATATATGTATACGTATAGGTGATTCACTTTGTTATACAGCAGAAACTAACACAACATTGTAAGCAATTATACTCCAATAAAGATGTAAAAAAAATCACTATAGCTGAGAAATTCTAAAGATCATTGAGATCCACACCTATTTCTTTATGGTTTGGATGGAAAAATAAGAAGAGGTAAAAGCAATAGACTTGGCTTGCAATGGAGGAGGTTTAAATTCTAGGTTTTGTTTGGCTCTGTAAAAAATATCTCTGAGATTCAGTTTCCTCATCTGAAAATTGAGGATGTCCCTACAAAGATGCTATTTTGGAAATCGTCCTGTTGCAGCACTAATTCATAATATACCAAACATAATTTTAAGTTCTGGATATAGAGTTAAATGTACAAACAAAAATTAAAATATCAGCACAAAGCATAGATGAAAATCTGATATTGGGGTGAAAAGGGTCTTCCTAAGAAACACCTCAAAAAGGGAGAAGTTGAGTTGATCATCAAAAGTTTTAAAATAACTTCTACAAATCAAAAACTTAAGGAAATGTAAAGGCAAACAGCACATTAGTATTAACAGTGTAACAGGGAAATATGTGTACTATATAAGCAATTCTTAAAAATCAATGAAAAGTATTAAAACACCAATATAAAATGAATAAAAGAATATGAATGAAACCAATCACACAATGTGTGGATTTTATCTTGATCTTGATTCCAATAAAGAAACAAAACAAAAAGTATAAGGTAACTGGAAATTGGAATACTTGATGTTTTCTGATAAAAATAATTGTTGACTTTTTTACGTATGACAGTGATATTGTATGTGTGCTTTTGAAAGAGTCCTTATGTTTTAAAGATACATTCTGAGACATTTGCAGATGTCTGAGATTTGCTTCAAAATAATCCAGGGGAGGGGTGGGTGGTTCGAGGGTATAACTGAAGTAAAATTTGTAATGACTTGATAATTGTTGAAGAGGCATGCTGGGCTCCTTATTCTAACAACCTTTATATACTATTGGAAATTTTCAATAACAAGAAGAATATATAAGGTACAATACTGTTTATGAAAATGATAATATTTATGTTACATGAATATGTAAATGTGTGAATTTTGGGCATGCATGCACGTGTGTGCGTGTGTGTGTGTGTAAACCCTACCTCTGGGTTGGGGTGAGGGGTCAAGAAGGAGAGGAATGTGATCAAGAGGGTTTCATGAGGACGTAACTCTACTGTTAATTTTTAATTTCTCAAACCAGGTAAAGCATAAACTGGTGAGTAAGATAGTCTTTACTGAATTATGTGCATCTTCATTTTCCCTTATATTTAAATAATTTTTTTAACTGTTCTGGAGAACAATGGAGAAATTGGAGACAATGTTTTTTTAAAAAGTGCAAAAACATGTTTTTTAACAAAAGAAAAAAATAAAACTGACCAATACCTACACGGGAAAATGTTGAAACTTGTTTTTAAAAGTTTCAACATTAAAAGGAATATAAATTTAGAGAAGATACTTTTTTTTCTAGCACATTGGAAAAAATTAAAACATTAAATAAATTAATTAAACAGTGATCAGTGTTGGCTAAAGCATAGTGTATTAGATACTCTTTCACACTTCTGGAAATAAAAATTATTTCAAACTTTCTGGAAGGCAACTAGGTGTACAGATCAAGACAAAATATTTCTATTTGTTGCTGTTTTTTCTATAGAAATAACCACACAGAAACACAAAGAATTTTTATTAAAGGATGCTCATTGCAATTACATTTTACAGGAAAATTGGAAACTTCCATGTCTCGCAATTGGAATTTAGTTAAATGTATGATGGCTTGTTCATAAAACAGTATTCTATGTAGAACTGAAAAGCTTTTTAATGACATAGAAAACATGGGTCACATAGTATTAAATTTTAAAAAGCAAGGTAAAGACTCTTTATATAAGCATGATCCCACTTTTAAAAACAATAAATGGAATCTGAGTGTGAATGTGGTATGAGGGCTGTTTTGGTCCAGGGTTGTGTGTCACTTTCTGAGATGTAAGCAAGTCTAGGCAGGCTTAAAGAACTGGTGGGTGGCCTTCTGGGCTTCTTTCAGTTTGCTTGGGGGAATGAAGGAACCTCCTAGAAAATAATTCATTCTAAGTGAAAACGGAGTTGTGAAAAACATATTTGACTGTAAGACAAAGCCTTGGGGTGAGAGGCTTCAGTAATTCTGAGCCCAGGGGTGTCTGCCGTGCATCTGCCCAGGCTCCATCTCCATGGACTTGGAGCTTGTCTTGGGAGACAGAGGACTCTATGCAAAGGTGGGAGGATCTGCTTAAGTAAAGACTTTGCGAAGCTTGGGGAGCACCTGAGGCACTTTCAGTGTGCCCACAACAGATGTAAGATAAAATGTGAAGGGTGCTTTCTTTTCTGCCTTTCGACTGGCCTGCACCTGGCTTGGAGTTTTGAAGGCTTCAGTGTGTCGGGGCAATTCTTGATAGTAAAAAGCAGCTAGGTACTGCCAAAACAGCACTGGGGCATGGGGCCTGCCATGTCAGAGCTGCCTGGGCAGGCAGCTGGACACCTGTGAGACACCCTCTGGCAATCATAGAAACACACTGGAACCAAGGCAAGATTTTCCAAGGGTCTGGGGTCTTGCTCTTTCACAAGGCAGCAAAACAGAGGTAACACTGCTGAAGTGATCCTATATTAAACTCCAGATTGGGTAGTTTGAGGAAACTCATTTTGTGTGTGTGTGTGTGTGTATCCAAAGAAAATAAATGTTATTGGTGCTTACTATTATAGGTGATTTCAATTTTTCTCTTTTGTGTGTAGATTATGATGGTGTCAGTGTAAGATTAAGTGTTTCTATCACTGAGATTTAGATATGACTGAGCATGCCTGAAGAACATTGTAGTGAATGTAGTGAAACTCCCATGTTTCTAGCTCAGGGAAGGCCTGAGGATTCCTCTAAGAAATTTTACTCTGAAGAAAGTGCATCTTTTCTTTTCTTACTGTTATCAGAAAAATATTGGATATATCTCCATTCCCTTTTAGGTCAGATACTCTATATGATTTTATACTTCTGTAAAAACACTTGTAGGACCATGATTAAATATTTTTATTAATCTAGGAAAACAAAAGTATAATAAATAACTTCTGTTCCCATGTTATGTTTTACTCATAAAATTCCATTTGTCTCCTGTGGAACTCACAAAAATAGTTATGGAGCCCATTTGTTAAAATACATTTTTATGAGAGATCCAACAACTAAAATGTCTAGAGCAATGAAAAATAATGAGAGAATTAAATTGTGTCTTTATTTATGCTAGTCTTCTCAATCCTTTATTTATAAAATAGATGCTATTTTATATTTTAGCTATTAATATAGCTATTAATATATTAAGCTATTTTATATTTTAGCTATTAATATAGCTATTAATATATTAAGCTGTTTTGTATTTCTCAATTAAGCTGGAATATGAAAATGATGTTTTTGTATATGTCAAGGAATCAAGCCTGACTCAACAGTTTCATGTGATAACATGTGATAAATGCCCAAAGCTCCCAAGGGGCAGGGAAGATGGACCTTACCTAAAGTTAGGAAATTTGAAAAAGGCAATTTGAAGGGGATACAAATTACATATGTTTGAAAGCTGTCAAAGTAATACATTTAGGATATATAAAGTATGCATTGTCTTTGTCCTAGGGAGTACCACGTTAAGGATCTTTACTAGTTGAGCTTTTTAACTTTTAGAGACTATTTATTGATTATAGAGGAACTGGCCTTTGGATTAAGATTTCTACAATATTGCCAAATTTTTCAACGGCCATCAATATTTCATGATTAAGATGACAGTCATGTTTGTTTTGGTAAGTACCTTTATAATATTTCAGTAACTTTTTAAATTCCCACTTTACACTTAAAATTAGGAAGTTCTTTATTAAAACACTTTTAGCATCTGTGATGTATTCACGGCTTTTCTCCTTTAAGTTATTGATGTATTGATTATATTAAAAAAATTCATTTTGAATCATTCACACAATCCTGGAACAAACTGCTTGGTTGTGCAGCATTCTTTTTGATGTTCTGCTGTTTCATTTGTTAATCATTTATTTAGAAAATTTGCATCTACATTCATTAATAAATTTGGCCTATATGACTTTTGCTCCTGTTGCTCTACTATCTGTATTGGGTATTGGTGTTAAGCTTAAATTAGTTTCATAAAATGAACTGAGAAACTTTCCTTTATATTAGTTGGCATTGTTAAAATAAGATTAGTACAGGCGGGGGGTGGGGAGGAAGGAGTAAATTGGGAGATTGGGATTGAAATATACACACTACTATATTTAAAAGAGATAACCAACAAGGAACTATTGTATAGCACAGGGGACTACACTCAATACTCTGAGGTCACATATGTGGGAAGAGAATCTGAGAAAGGGTGGATATATGTATGTGTATGGCTGGTTCACTTTGCTGTGCAGTGGAGGCTAGCACGACACTGTAAATCAACTGTACGCCAATAAAATTAATTTTAAAATTTAAACGTTAAATTAAAAAATAAAAAAGATTATTACAGGCATACCTCAGAGCTATCATGGGTTCTGTTCCAGACCACCACAATAGAGCAAATATTGCAATAAAGTGAGTCACACAAATGTTTTGGTTTACCAGTGCATATAAAAGTTATGCTTACACCCTACCGTACTCTATTAACTGTGAAATAGCATTATGTCTAAAAAAATGTACCTTAGTTAAGAAATACTTCATTGCTAAAAGATGCTAAGCATTATCTGAGCCTTCCATGAGTCATAGTAGTAGCATCAAGGATCACTGATTACAGATCACCATAATAAATACAATAATAATGAAAAAGTGTGAAATATTTCGAGAATTACCAAAATGTGGCACAGAGACACAAAGCGAGCAAAAGCTGTTGGAAGAATGGCACCAATAGATTTGCTCGAGGCAGGGTAGCCACAAACCTTCAGTTTGTAAAAACTGCAGTA
The DNA here is from genome assembly GCF_003031525.2 of Neophocaena asiaeorientalis asiaeorientalis. NCBI lineage: Eukaryota > Metazoa > Chordata > Mammalia > Artiodactyla > Phocoenidae > Neophocaena > Neophocaena asiaeorientalis. The sequence continues at coordinate 6,609,172 of NW_020174698.1, read as the reverse complement.
TCTGTGAAGCTTAATAAAGTGAAGTGCAATAAAACGAGGTATGCCTGTACTTACGAATGCTAATATTAAAATAAATATTAAGTAAATTAAATCGTATTAATACCAAAATAAGTATTAAGATTAAATATTTGTTTTTTTAACTGTTACTATTAGTTGAAAATCAATATGGATCCAGTGCTTTTTCAAATGGTTAAGTTTTATTATCTTTCCAAATGCTTACAAGGGTTTTTCTTCTGTTCAAGTTTCTATTACTTCTTGGTCAAATGTGGTAAATGTATTAGTCAGAATAGGCTATGCTACACTGCAGTAACAAAACACTAAATATCAGAAGCTTAACATGCTAAAAGTTTATTCTGGCTCACATCATAGTTTGAGATGGTCAGAGAGCCATCTTTCAGCTTGTAGCTATGCTATATGGAATATGTGTCTTCTAAAATCATCAGATAAAAGGACTAGAGGAATGAGCAGGATATTTTTAGGTGCCAGACCCTGAAATTGTCTTACATCACTTGTGTTCTCACTCCTTTGACTGGATCTCAGTCTTATGGTCTCAACCTAATAAGAAGAAGTCTCAGTGCCCATGAAGAAAGTATAAGAAATAAGCCTCTTTCTGCTATTTCTGTAGTTATATTTTTTCCAGGAAATCATCTAGTTTCTCTAGATTTTCAAGTTCATTACCAAAGAATTGCACATAATATTCATTTATAATCATTTAAATTGTATCCCTATCTCTAATTATATCTTCTTTGTCATTCTTAATTTTGCACAATTTATTTTATCCCTTTTGTCCTAATTTGCACTTATCTACTATTTATTGACTGGTCTTTACAAAACACAAGCTTTTGTTTTTATTTATTCTTTCTATTGATATCACAGATAATTACTGAGTGCTATTCTAAGTAAGTGAACATTTTGTTGAAATAAGCAAAAGAAAGTTCCTGTTCTCATGGAACTTGGAATCCTCCTGCTTTCTTTCAGGCTATTCTGTTGTTCTCATATAAGTTGGATGCTTTTCTTATTTATCTTTAATCTTCCTTTTTATTTTTAATAAAAGCCTCTAAGACTATAACATTTCTTTTGTCTTAACTGTATTCTATAGGTTTTGGTATTATGGGTTCTCATTTTCTTTTCTTTTTAGATCATTTTCCTCCCCCTTTGGTTAAGATTTCTTCTTTGATTTAGGGTTCTTTTTTTAAAAATAGCACATTTTCATTTCCAAGGAGTTAAATTTTTTGATGATTTATTTTTTTCTCTCTGTGTTAAATTATTATCAGAAAATGTAGTCTGTAAAATCTCTACTTTATAGAATTTATTGTTTTCTTTGTGGCCAAGAACATGATTAATTTTTATATATGTTCCATGGATCTAAGCAGAGAATATATGTTCTCTGATGTAAGACATTGTTTTTTTATAGCTTGTTGATTGTATTATTAAAATACTCTATGTCTTTATTATTTATCTACTTGAACCATCACATTCTAGAAAAGGTATATTAAATTCTTCCACTATATTTCTTTAAGTATCTAGTTGTACTTATAAAACCTTTTTATGTATTGATGGATATGTTATTTTGTGCATAAATTATGCCTAAATTATGGGACAAAACTTTCCTGAGTCTAGGTGAATTGTATCTCTCACCATTAAATAATGACTCACAAATACCGTATGTTAACACGTATATATGGAATCTAAAAAAAAATGGTTCTGAAGAACCTAGGGGTAAGACAGGAATAAAGACGTAGATGTAGAGAATGAACTTGAGGACACAGGGAGGGGGAAGGGTAAGCTGGGACAAAGTGAGAGAGTGGCATGGACATATATACACTACCAAATGTAAAATACTAGCTAGTGGGAAGCAGCCACATAGCACAGGGAGATCAGCTCGGTGCTTTGTGACCACCTAGAGGGGTGGGATAGGGAGGGTGGGAGGGAGATGCAAGAGGGAGGAGATATGGGGATATATGTATATGTATAGCTGATTGACTTTGTTATAAAGCAGAAACTAACACACCATTGTAAAGCAATTATACTCCAATAAAAATGTTTAAGAAAAGAATAATGACTAATTTATGTTTAATGTTTTTGGTTTTGTTGTATATTGATATTTTCACACCTGCATTCTGTTTGTATTTACCTGCTATATCTTTTGCACATATCTTGATTTTCATTTTCAATGTTTCCTTGCAACTGCTTTAGATGCGTTTCATTTTAAAATTATTTTTAATATGGCCATGATAAAAAATTTCGTGAGAATTGGTGTTCCTTCCATTATATTATACATTTTCTGGATATTTTACCTTGTTGTCATTGTTTCTTCTCTTTATTACCTAGTCTGTCAATGTCACAATTTTCTTTATTGCTTTCTCAAATTTGGTAATATAGAATTTCTTCTCTTCTTTAAATTCTGCTGGTGATTAAGCCTATAACTAAATCCATATTTACCTATCATGAGAATATAACAACTCTCTCTAATCCTATATATTTTGTTTATTTATTTCTCTCCTTCCCATACCTGGGAATTAGAATGTTTTTATTTTCTCACTCTCCCACATGTTCTGTTCTCTCTGTCTTGTAATTGTTTGTTCTTAAATTCCAGGAATTTCAATATGATATTCAAACTATGTAAGTGGGGACATTTATAGAGCTCATGTCATTTGATTCCTTTTTTCTCAGTGATCATGTTTGCATATACATTGTCTGGTTTTCTAGTTATTTAATGTGAGACGGTAAACATGGTTCCTCTGAATCCAACATGGTTAGAAGTGAAAGGTTTACCAAATTCCTAAAATTTGGTAAACCTTGTTAATTTGTACCTCCAGTCTCTTGCTGCTCAGGGAAATTTTATCTCATAATTTAATTTCTACTTCCAATTTGCCTCCTTCTGAGTTCCAGAAGTCCCACATGTTGAATTAATCCCTTGTTGGGTTTCCTGGATCTGTCCTCCTGGGGTTTTTTTCCGTCATTAATTCCACCTCTTTGTATTTTGCTCTGTGTTCTGACACATTTTCCCAGTAGATTTTCTGCACTACTAATTTGATTCTCAACAGTAAACGTACCCTACAGTGAGTTGTTTCCTTGATTGTGGTCTTAGGTTTCCTCAGCACTCATGCTGATCAGGCTGTGGGATCTAAGAAGCAGGAGAAACCATCAAAGGGTGTGAGGCAGAGCAGAATCTTTCTGTCATTAAAAGGTAGCACACACCTCCTTTCCAGACAATGAAGAATAAAGGGAAACTTTGGATGGCTGTCATTGTGGACACATTAACTTTTTTCTGAAATCTCACGGTGGACAGTCTTATGGAGAAAGTAAAGCTTTGGATTTTTTACTCTGGATGAGCTAAGAAAACATTGAAAGTTTCTGAATAAAGAACTAATAAGTGTCACGTGGTGAAAAGTATTCCAAAGTAAGCCCAAAGCTAGCCCAGTAATAGGCATAGTGAGGGATGAAAGTGTTAAGGAAGGTGTTATTTGGAAGGAAGTAGTCAGTGGAAGACTCTCAAAGGGACAAAATTTATTCACAACAGCCTAAAGATGGAAAAAACCCAAATGTCTACCGTCAGATGAACTTATAAACAAAATGTGGCACATATACATAATGGTATGTTATTTCGCCTTAAAAAAGAAGGAAGTTCTGACACGTGCTACAACACAGATGAATCTTGAAAACACTGTACTAAGTGAAAAAGCCAGACACAAGAGGACAAATATTGTATAATTCCACTTATATGAGATACCTAGAGTAGTCAAATTAATATAGATAGAAAGTAGGATAGTGGTTACCATGACTGGGGGGAGGAGAGAATGGGGAGTTACTGTTTAATGGGCAGAGTTTCAGTTTAGGATGATGGAAAATTCTGGAGATGGATGATGGAAAATGCTGGAGATGGATGATGGAAAATTCTGGAGATGGATGATGGTGACAGTTGCACAACAATGTGAATGTACTTAATGCCACTGAACTGTACACCTAAAAATGCTTAAAATTGTAACTTGTTATGTATACTGTACCATAGTGGCACAGTATACATAACAAAACTATATATATATATAGACACACACACATAACAAAATTATATGTGTATAATTCTCAGGCAGTATATGGGCACTCTCTGCTCAATTTTGCCATGACCCTAAAACTGCTCTAAAAACTAAAGTATTTTTTAAAAAGCACAATTTATCTAAATTTTAGGTTGTGGTGGCAAAGGGTATGAAGACGAGGACTACAAAAGACAGAAATATGTGTAGGAAAAAGCCTAAGCCTCCTAAAACATTTAACTGGGAAAAAGGACAAAGGAAAGTAATTATACAGTTACATTGTCATTCAAGGCTCTTTGACATTCCTTCCAGGAGATAATGTCAGATCCCTGGTATGAATGAAAAGGAGAATGGGATTAGGGTGTGACCTATTAGTCTGCAGAGTTCACACTAAGTAAGCCTCTTTTTTTTTAAAAAAATAGCTTTATTGAGTTCTAATTGATATACAAAGCCCCCAGACATATTTAATATGTACAATTTGAGGAGTTTGGACATATGCATATACCACGATAAAGGTAATTGCTTTGTGTGTGTGTGTGGTAAGAACACTTAACATGAGATCTACCCACTTAGTCAATTTTTAGTGCACAATACAGTATGTTCACTACAGGCACTTTCTGCTTTTATGAATTTGACTAGTTTAGCTTCCTCATATAAATGGAATCATGCAATATTTGTCGTTATATATATGGCTTATTTCTCTTAGCAAAATGTTAGCATGGCTATTATAAAAAACAAAAAGGTGCTGGTGAGGGTGTGGAGAAACTAGAACCCTCTTGCACTGTTGGTGAGAATGTAAAACGGTGCAGCAACTACAGAAACAGTATAGAGATTCCTCCAAAAATTAAAAATAAAACTACCATATGATTCAACAATCCTATTCCTGGGCATCTATCCAAAAGAATTGAAATCAGGATCTCGAAGAGATATCTGCAATTTCATGTTCATTGCAGCACTATTCACAGTAAGCAGTTTATGAAAATCACACAACTGTCTATCGACAGATGAATGGGTAAAGAAAATGTGGTATATATGATGAAATATTATTTGGCTCCCTCAAAAAAGAGAGTACATTCTGCCGCATGCAACAACATGGATAAACCTGGCTAGGGAGCGCTGAGGGGGTTTCTTTCATAAGGGCACTAATTCCATTCATGAACGCTCTACTCTCAGGACCTAGCACCTCCCAAATGTCCCGTCAACACAGTGGGCATAAGGATTTCAACATATAAATTTCAGGGCGGACACAAACATTCAAACCGTAACATCCTCTAATGGGGTGATTCCCTGGATTCCTTGAAGACACTTCTTACTGGAGGCCTCCCCTGAAGTCACCCAGATACAGGCAGTGCCTCTAATCCTGTAGGCTACATATGCTTCGTCCATTAGTCCCAGCATATCACCAGAACTCCTTTCCAGGAACTGCTATTGAAATTGATTCAACGAGTGTCTAAGCTAGCTTCCTCCCACATGGCCTAAATGTAGTCCACTTATGAATCCGTGTCCACTATTGCTGAAAAAACAGGAAATTCCCAGTACAGCTCTTTCCCCCTCTTGCTTGGCCACCTTGGGCTGCTCTAGGTACAGCTTCTCCACCAGCCTTCGTGCTCCTCACCTTCGGAAAGCGTAGGTCAGCTTCTCTGAGTGGTTCCCTTAAAGCCCCCTCTCTAGCTTGGCTAAAGGTAAAGGGAGAATGACAAGGCACCATTTCCCCCTCTCACAAGGTGTGATCAGGGAAACCCCAAAGATTACAACAACATTCTCCAAAGAAATTCTCTCTCTCTCTCTTTGCATCTTTAACTTCAAGAAGTTTATGCCTTCCGGTGGGTAATGAAATAGGGGTTTAAGTAATCTGTTTTTATAGGGGTGGTCTAGCACCTCCCCTTCCTTAGAACATCAAAGATTTTAGAAACCACTGTTTTGTTGTTGGTCTCTGTTACCTCAGCCAAAACCAAGACTTTTTAAAAAACTTGTTAGCACCAATTCTCTCCACATGAAGTAGAGTGTTTTAGTTTATATTGTTCTAAAAACGATTGGCCCAGGTAATATATTTTAAAACATGTTACTTACATTGCCTACCTTCCCTCTCCACTCATAGTTTTTGTGGCTTAGTAAATGTCTGAAAATTTAGAAAAGTAACAGGAGAACACAAATTACCTTGTTGCAAAAAAAAAAAACAAAACCTTTTTTCTCTCTAGCTTGACAAATCATTCAAGAACTCTCTTCACTGCATGAGTAAGAACAAATGTTGTATTAGTAAATACAAACATAATTAAGTCTTGCTTAACTGGAACATTTTGAATGAACCACTCTGCTAAACTGAATTTTCAGGTTAAGGAGCAACCCCTTTTGTTTCAACGTTTGTCATTAAATATCTTCCTTAGATTCCTTAGCTGCCTTAAATTCCTTTTGCAATCAGGCGGTAGAGAAGTCCCTCCTTATCTGCTGTTCCGCTTTCCACGATTTCATTTACCCACGGTCAACTGCAGTCTGAAAATATGAAATGGAAAACTGCAGAAATGAACAACTCATGAGTTTTAAACTGCGCGCCGTTCTGAGTAGCGTGCTGAAATCTCGCGCGGTCTTGCAATGTCCCGCCCAGGAAGCGAATCACCCTTTAGTCCGGCGTATCCCTCCTGTTAGTCCTTTAGTAGCCACCTCCACCTTCGTTACCAGTTCCGCTGTCTTGGTATCACAATGCTTGTGTTCAAGTCACCCTTATTGTACTTAATAACGGCCCCAAAGCCCAAGAGTAGTGATGCTGGCAATTCAGATACGCCAAAGAGAAGCCGTAAAGTGCTTCCTTTAAGTGAAAAGGTGACAGTTCTTGACTTTATAAGGAAAGAAAAAAAAATCTTTTGCTGAGAGTGCTGAACTCTACAGTAAGAATGAATCTTCTATCCGTGAAATGGTGAAGAAGGTAAAAGAAGTTTGTGCTAGTTTTGCTGTCATATCTCAAACTGCAAAAGAAATGGCCACAGTGAGTAACAAGTGCTTATTTAAGATGGAAAAGGCATTAAATTTGTACATTAAGGGCTTCCCTGGTGGCGCAGTGGTTGAGAGTCCGCCTGCCGACGCAGGGGACACGGGTTCGTGCCCCGGTCTGGGAAGATCCCACCTGCCGCGGAGCGGCTGGGCCCGTGAGCCATGGCTGCTGAGCTTGTGCGTCCGGAGCCTGTGCTCCGCAATGGGAGAGGCCACAGCAGTGAGAGGCCCACGTACCGCAAAAAAAAAAAAAAAAAATGTACAATAAGATATTTTGAGAGAGAGACCACCCAACATTCACATAACCATCATTACAGTATATTGTTCTATTTTAAGTTATTGTTGTTAATCTCTCTCTGTGACTAATTATAAATTAAACTTTATCATAGGTATGTCTGTATGTAAAGGAAAAACCATAGTACATATAGAGTTTTCAGTACTATCTGCAGTTTCAGGCATCCACTGGGGGTCTTAGAAAGTATGCCCTGCAGATAAGGCGGGAACTAATGTATATAAATGAAATGAAATGAAAATATATGTCATTTTCCACCTTTATAAGGCTTATAGTAAACATAATTTAATATTTGAGAATTATAGGAAATCGCAGATAATCCTTGTACCTCTGGCCTTCCTCCTCTCACATTATTACATAACCCTGGGCCTGGAGATACCTGCACTCTATAGGAAAGTAATACAGCAGGACAGGGGAGGCATTGTCTCTGAGCAGCTAGGAATAAAATCAAGTGCTTAGTCTCAAGGCAAGTGTCACTTTGTACATGACCATGTGAAGAACCCAATTTGGAACAGGGACCTGGGTCATATCTTGGGGGACAACTGGATGAGAAGACAGGCAGAATAATGTCTTGCCAATATACTGCCGATTTATTTGTTCACCTGTATTCTCTTACACTATTTCATGCAAGTAGCCAGGCTTTTTAATTCCTTGATGAGAAATTTTGGCAAAAGATGCCTGAGGTCGACATTTTTTTGGTAATGCCCAGTGAAAAAATTTTGCAGTGTGGCTACAGGGGAGAAAAGTGATTTTGAGAGACTGACAAGAAGAAGAGGAAGTTCTATAGATTGTGAATGAGAAGGGGGCTGTGGGTCCCTGGCAGTTTCAGGGGTGGTGAGGGTATGAAGAAGGGTGGCTGCATGTTATACCTCAGGAGTAGGGATCCAGGCATGGGTTTCTAGCTTAGACAAAGATCCTTGTACTTCCACTGTGATAAATGTAGAACTTTTGGACAGAAGAGGACCATATGAACAAGGGATAATGAATATCTTGAACAAAAACCAGTACAGTCTGATGAGTTCAAGGGCTTCCAGATGGCTTGGTGTAACCTTATTCCCCAACACCTTTGTACAGCTTAGGCTATGAGTGTGTGTAGGCAGGAAAAGAGACACTGAAATGTAGGCTAGATGCTTGCAGTCAGAATTAAGTAGATTTAGAGAACTCTGATATTTGTTGTACATTGGGGACTAAGTTTCCCTTGATCAATGTCTCTAAGTTCCATGGGCTCAGGATCCACAGTTGCTTTTATTCACCATTAAATCCCTCAGCCCAATGCTTGGCACCTGGAAGATGCATCATGAAGTAGAAATACACACAATCTGCATTAAATATGCCATTGTGCTGCTTTGAATAAGAGACCTATTCATTTTATTAATTTAATTTTCTTATCTCTAAAATGTTGAAAAGAATTTTCCTTCAGATGGTTGTTGTGGGGATTAAATGAAAAAACAAATGGTCATCAGGCAGACCAGATGAGGTGCTTTCCAGCTGTTCTGTACTTTTCTTTGAGGCTTTGAAGTACTTGCCTTGCATGGACCTTTTGGAAGGCTTCACAGTTGTAATGAAATCTCACCAATTTCTAAGGGCTGAATTTTCTGTCTTTTTCTAGGTTTCCGCTGCAAGCCATGGTTCATGCAGACAAGGTTCTAAGGTGGGTGACTGTCAGTGATGGCCATCTACATATGTGAATGACTAGATGGCTCATCAGCGATCTGTGAGGTGCCTAGAAATAAACGTCCCCCCAGCAGGGGTACCTGACACTGGATGGTGACTAAGTCAATTGAATCCTCTGTCTTGGGGATTTTAAGTGTAAAATGCTACCTTTTTTAGTAGTGGAGGCAGAAGTTTATCCATTTATTCAACAGACACTTCTCGAGCTTCTACTGTTTTCTAAATACTCTTCTAGATGATGAGAATATAATCAGTGAACAACACCAAACTATTTCCTGCCCTCCTCGTACTCATATTCTGGTGGGAGAGACAAACATGTGTTATATTTAATTGATTTGAAGACATGCATTTTTGTCAAATTTTAGAATTTCTGAAAATGGAATGCGTTTTACAGCCATTGGTATCTTAGAACCACAGTTGGACAGAGAGCAGTCGCAGAGTCATTTTCCTGTGTGAACTTAGTTACCTGTTTAGAACTATAAACACAACTGAATTATGTGCATTGTTGGTACTGTACATACGCACCTTAAATACCGAAAATGTCTTCTCTCACTGTTGTGGCCTCTCCCGTTGCGGAGCACAGGCTCTGGACATGCAGGCTCAGCGGCCATGGCCCACGGGCCCAGCCGCTCCGCGGCATGTGGGATCTTCCCGAACCGGGGCACGAACCCGCATCCCCTGCATCGGCAGGCGGACTCTCAACCACTGTGCCACCAGGGAAGCCCAAAATGTGGTATTCTTATATAGCTGAAAAAGAAAAGTTATTGTGTAGACAGCCAGGCTCAGGAATAGAGCAATGAGTCATAAGTGTGATATTAGAGAAGCAAGTAATATTATTTGAAGGATGACCACAATTCCATATTTCTTACTTTATGGGTCCTAGGAAAGGAAGACACCCACAAGTAGATGAAGCTGTGGTGCATTTTATTAGTGAGATAGTGTGTGGAAAAACAGTGACATTGAGTATGAGTTGATGAATATATCAGAATATTAAATGCTGAATGTAAAGATGTCTTAGACATAATTTAATTGATTTATTTTGCTTATAGTTTCCTTTCTGTGTATAAAGGATATATGATTTTTTTAAAAAAAAAGTCTAAATAATTCCAAAAATTCATTTCCAATGAATATAAAATAAAAATTCTAAGTGATAAGAAAGATGATGTGATTTTATTTGTCAGAATTTCTCTTTCTCGATGGGTATATAAAATAATGGCACATGTTTCAACTGATAACATCTCAGAGTCACTGAAATTCAGTAGCTATATAATGTCAGTGCTAAGTACCACAATAAAGAGAAGAGAAATAAAGCAGATGAGCGGATAGAGAGTAATGGGCAGATTATGCTATTTTGGGATGTGGTGTTCAAGGAAGTCCTTTCTATTAAAGAGACGTTTGAGCAGAAATCTGAAAGAAGTGAGAAAGTGAATCATGCAGTTATCCAGGGGAGGGCTCTTCCACATGGAAGGAACTTCAAAAGCGAAGGTTCTGTGGGGAGAGCATGTGTGAAGTGTTTGAAGAATCCGGGAGAGTTTTCTGTAGCTGGAAAGTAGTGAGGAAGGGGGAGAGTGAAGTCAGAGAGGTGGTGGTGGGGTGTACGTTACAGAAGTCCTTGTAGACCATGGCAAGGACCTGGGATTTTATTCTAAATGTGATGGAAAGCCACTGGGGTTTTTTATCACTCTGAATACTGCATGGAGAATAGAATAGGGGGCAAGGTAGAAGTCTATTCATGGAAGACATGATGGCAGCTTGTAATAGAATGTTTGTGGAGATGGTGGATTTTGAATACATTTAGGAGGTAAAATCCATAGGATTTGTTGATGGATTATATATGGGGATGTGAGGAAAAGAAGGAATCAGGGAAGGCTCCAAGGTTTTTGGTGGGAACACCTTGTTAATGGTGGTGACCTTATTGAAATAGGCAAGACTGTAGGAGAATTAAGATCTATAGAGGGTGTCAGGGAGGGAATTAGTAGATTAAAACTTTGACTTTTGAACCTGTTAAACTTAAGCATCTAAGAGAAAAAGGTAAGTACACAGTCATATAAGAATATTTGGTTGAGAAGAGAGTAAGGCAGTAGAGATGCACTTAGGAGTCATCAGAGTACGGATGGTATTTAAAGTCATCACATAGGATGAGATCACAATGGGAGTGAATAAAGGAGACTAAAGAGAGGCAGACAGACAGTGGTGTGGAGGGTAAATTAGGAGGATTAGTGAAGAAAGTGTTTCAAGAAGACCAAGACTAATTAGCTGTGTCAAATGTTGCTGAGAGGTCAGTTAAAATAAGACTTCAGAATTGACCATTGGATTAAGCAATGTGGAGGTCATTGATGGCTTTTTAAAACAAATATTTATTTATTTTATTTATTTATTTTTGGCTGCATTGGGCCTTCATTGCTGCGCACAGGCTTTCTCTAGTTGTGGCGAGCGGGGGCTACTCTTCGTTGCAGTGCATGGGCTTCTCATTGCGATGGCTTCTCTTTTGTTGGGGAGCACAGGCTCAGTAGTTGTGGCTCTCGGGCTCTAGAGCACAGGCTCAGTAGTTGTGGCACACAGGCTTAGTTGCTCCGTGGCATGTGGGATCTTCCTGGACCAGGGATCGAACCTGTGTCCCCCATATTGGAAGGCAGATTCTTAACCACTGTGCCAACAGGAAAGTCCCTCACTGATGGCTTTGACAAGAACAGTTTCAGTGGAGAGGTGGGAGCACAACTTGACTAGGGTAGATTCAATATAAAATGAGAGGTGGAAGGTGAAGAAAATGAGACTGAGGAAAGAGATAGCATATATGACTTTTTGAGGAAGAGAAGAGAAACGAGTCAGATGTTGGAGGAAGACATGAAGTCAAGAGTTTTTTTTTTCTTTCTCTTTTGAAAACAATTATAGGAATTATTACATCATTTAGTTGATGTGAATGATCCAGTAGAGAAAAGAACTTGAAAGAGAGGCCTCAAGGAGTAGGCAAAAGGATGGGATTCCCTCTGTAAGAGGAGAATTTGTAGAGAAGCTTTAGAGAACATAGACAGGAAAGTGACTATGGTCCAGAACCAAGTAGTATTGGGAGACAATTCATGAGTTGCTCATGGTTTTGCACATTTTGCAGACAGAGGCATTGACTTGTTTGTTTCCAGATATCTTTTCAAGGGTGTTGGTATAATGAACAGCCTTGGAAAATAGTGATATTGTCTCCCTCTGGAGAAAAAGGTAGGCCAGCTTGCTGCCTATTATAAAAGATATAGGTCCCTGGTCTGAGGGCTCCTCTCCTGTAACACAACCAATAGCATGCACAAGCATCCATCTGGGCTCATGTGTGAGGGGCATGGGACAGCAGGAACTGAGAGTAAATATGCTGATGTACATGTTGTTTGCTATGCTATGAGTAATAAAGCTCTTTGTCTCTGACGAGGAGTCATGTGTCTTCTGCTGGCGTTCATGGCACTGTGGTAAGCTAACTTGTTAGCTTACAAGTAGGGTAAGATCTCAGACCATCCACCGTCCTTGAAATGTAGGTTGGGATAATGAGGGGATAATGAGGACATACCTGCTGGATAAAACATAAAGCAAAGTCATAGGCTAAGGATGAAAATGGGGAAGATATTTTGGAGGTTTAAAGACAGAAGAGAAGGCATGAAATAGATGTCTTAGGGAGTAAAGAGATCAAGGAAATGTAATAACATTACAAAATCATTTTGGGAGAATATTTGAATTTTTTGAGATATGATATAAAGTGACAGCAGTCTGTATAGTCACTCAGTTTTCCTTTAGCCACTTTCAGCATCTAGGATGAAAAAGAAGAAAAAACAGAAAATCAGATTTCACTAGGAATTGAGGTTTCATCCAAAGTGTGGATACTGAAGGGAGATCTTGGTGGGCTTGAAGAATTGTTGAAATAGGCATACCAAAGGATGTGGTCTAGAAGGTGTCAGGGAGTGGTTTAACAGCAAGATATCTGAAATTGAAATTTTGGAAGTGGTTACATTATGGGTAGTTTGTTCCTATATGGGTACTGATATTACTAAGAATGATGACTACAATAGTGGTAGAGAGAAAGGTAATAATTCAGGGGTAAAATTTCCAGTGAATGAAGGAAATACTATAGATGTCTACAATAATGAGATGATGTGGTCTATCAGGATGGCTGCTGGTCCATACAGTGGGTGCCTTCACAGAAATTAGAAAATCACCCTGTTGAAAAGTGCAGCTTTGCTGAAACTGGGCTTAGCAAATGGTTTATGTCTCTGTGCAAATTAAAAATGGTGCCCTTCCTCTGGCCATAGCCATCGTCCTCCAGCCTTGTGTATGTTCTGTCTACACAACACTGTATAGTAACCCTGAATCAGATGGCATATGTCTCACCCAAAATAGGCTTTTTTGGGTATTTCTGCATATTTGTTTGTTTTAAGAAACAGGTTTTTTTTTTCCAGAAATGGCAGTGGGAAGCAAGGATGTGGGATGCTTGACCCTACCTCAAGACCACACGATCTGTGGAATACAGGCGAATAAACAATCATCACTTGTCAGGGTTTTAGGGGAAGCTGAGTCCTCAAGGAAGAGTCAGGCTACAGTGAGAGAAAGAAGGTTCAGAGAAGAGTTCAAAGACATACAGTATTTAACTGATGACATGCTATGAGTATTGGAGGGTAAAATGGGTCGATGGACCTGCAAGGGGGTGCAAAATTGGACCAAATTAGAGCGTTGTATGTAGGTAAGAATCCCAGAAAAAATAAGGGATGATCTCAAGAGCTTGGCTGTGTGATGAGATGTAGAGCCTTTTGGAATTAGTCTTGATGGTCTCTTAGGGCTTTCAAACATCTTGAATATAGTAGAAATATGTTTTACACAGTGACCCAGAACATACACACACACACACACACACACACACACACAGACACACACACACACACACACACACACCAGCAAAATTCCATGAAACTAGTCCTTATCTTATTCTTTTTATATATAATACATACTATTTTCTATCCAATTCTATTCTATTACTGAAAATACCTAGACCCCTCTGGGACCCCTACATATGGTCAGAAGTAAAAGATTCTAGAAATTCTGAGTAAGCAGAAACCCAAGGTCGAGAGGGTGATGGAGTAGTTGAGCCTTAAGCACCTTGTCAATCTGCAACAGCTCTTCGATCGCCAGAGCTTCCTGTGACCACTAGGGCTACTGTTGGACCTTTGACTCTAGTGAATGGCTCCCACAGATCTTCCTGAGGCCAGGTGAACCAGTATCTTGCTCTTCCTTGCCTCCTGGGTATTCTTACCATAAACCTCTATTATCTAAGGTAGAGTTAACATATTGGTGATGTGTGAAAATAGAAAAGAGCCTAATTAACAATGACTGTGAAGCACAAGCCCTCACATATATTGGCTATTGATTAACAAACACAATAACAAAACAGGCCCCACCCCAGAATCAAATTTATCTTCTCTAAGGCAGTGCTTCTCTAACTTCAGTGTGCATACGTATCACCTGGGAATCCTGTAAGAGTGTGGATTTCAACTGAGTGGATCTGGAGTGAGACCTGATACTCTGCATACCAGTTTCCACATCACACTTTGAGTAGAAAGACTCTAGAGTAAGGTGTGGAAATTTTTCTATAAAGGACCGGACTATAAATATTTTAGGCTTGGGGGGCCATACAGGGGCTGTCATGGCTACACAACTCTGCCGTTGTAGCATGAAAGCACAAAGCCATAAATAATACTTAAAGAAATACACCTGTGTTCCAATAAAACCTCACAGGCATACCTCAGAGATATTGCGGGTTCGGTTCCAGACCACGAAGACCACTGCAATAAAGTGAATATCTCAATAAAATGAGTCACACAAAATTTTTGGTCTCCCAGTACATATAAAAGTTATGTTTACACTATACTGTAGTCTGTTAAGTGAGCAGTAGCCCTGTGTTTAAAAAAACCATAATACCTTGATTAAAAAAATGCTTTATTGCTGAAAACTGTTAACTGTCGTCGGACAGTGCATGGTTGCCACAAACCTTTACTTTATAAAAAGCACAGTATCAACAAAACAAAACAAAACAAAACAAAAACAAACAAAAAAACCCCACAGTATCTGTGAAATGCAATAAAGTGAAACTAAGTAAAATGAGGTATGCCAGGACTTACGGACACTAAAATTTGAATATATATAATTTTCATATGTCACAAAATATTGTCATTCTTTTGGAGTTTTTTTTCAGCCATTTAAAAATGTGGAAACCCTTCTTAGCTCACAGGTCATGCAAAAATATGTGGCAAACCAGATATGACACATAGGCTGGAGTTTGCCAGCGCCTGCTCTTGAAGGTACCTGTTAGTTTTCATTACCCAGCATCTATGGCATTTTTCCCATAACTACATGTCTGACTGGTTGGGGGTTGGGGGAGACAGTTGGGGGAAGCTTGCTCTTGGCCCATTTATTGCAATTTTGGTGGGAACATGAATATCATGATACCCTGACCAAAAGGTAGGCACCAGACCCAAGCTAGGCCATTCTCTCCCAGGAGTTTGGCTCTTGGATGAAGTGACCTAAGGACTTATGATGCCAATTTCTCATATGTTGGCGCCCCGAAGAGACTGTCCCAGAGTGCCTGCTAACGAGCCCCAGGAAGCAGATGAGATCATTCCTTTCTGTAGAATTCTTTCCTAATAGTATGACATACACACGTGAAACACTTCTAGGTATAATCTTGCCAGTTTATTTATTATGTGACTCCAAATTCATCCTTTTTGCCAGCTCCATGAAAATGGAGCCAGGCCCTTTAAATACCCTTCCTTTGCCAGCTGCTACAATGTTATGTCAGAGGAGGATGATGGAGAGGCATTGCAGGAGGAAAGGGTTTTGCTTCCTGGTTCTGGTGTGCCAGCTTAGCAAGCTGCTACTCTGTGGACAGCTTCCTACAGCATGGGCAGCTTCTGCAGCGTGCAGAGCTTCTCCCGCACCAGACTCTTGCAATGCATGGGAGCCTGCAGCACCTAGTGGCCAGCAGCTGCCCCTGGAAGACCCCTCAGGTGGTTTTGCTGCAAAGTGCCTCTGGCGAGACACTTTCCTATGACCAGCTTTCCTCAGCACTCTCAAGGGTGGATTTCTGGCAAGTTCCAGAGGGCAAGTTTCCAGCAAGTTCCACTGGACTGGCATCACATGAGTTTTCGTCCATCCAGTCAACCATGCTGAGCCCTCTCTAACATGGTCTAGATCTCAGCTTTGAGGGGTGCGAGCTCTCCCTCGGGCATGTGTCTGAGCCCCAAGGGTAGTGGCTACTCCTTACATCTGCTCTCCCTGTGTTCCTTAGACTCACTTCTTACTACCAATCCCTTATTAATTCTAACAGAGAATTGGAGTAACAATTCTTTTTTTTTAAAATTAGTTAAGTATTTTATACATATTAATGTATATATGTCAATCCCAATCTCCCAGTTCAACCCCCACTTCTAATTTCATTCTTTTACATGTAGCTGTCCAGTTTTCCCAGCACCACTTATTGAAGAGACTGTCTTTTCTCCATCGTATATCCTTGCCTCCTTTGTCATAGATTAGTTGACCATAGGTGCATGGATTTATCTCTGGGCTTTCTATCCTGTTCCATTGATCTATATTTCTGTTTTTGTGCCAGTACCATATTGTCTTGATTACTGTAGCTTTGTAGTATAGTCTGGAAACAGGGAGTCTGATTCCTCCAGCTCCATTGTTTCCCCTCAAGACTGCTTGGCTGTTCAGGATCTTTTGTATCTATATACAAATTTTAACATTTTTTGTTCTTGTTCTGTAAAAAATGCCAATGGTAATTTGATAGGGATTGCATTGAATCTGTAGATTGCTTTGAGTAGTTTAGTCATTTCCACAATATTGATTCTTCCAATCCAAGAACATGGTATACGTCTCCATCTGTGTCATCTTTGATTTCTTTCATCACTGTCTTACAGTTTTCTGAGCACAGGTCTTTTACCTCCTTAGGTAGATTTATTCCCAGGTATTTTTTTCTTTTTGTTGCAATGATGAATGGGACTGTTACCTTAATTTCTCTTTCTGATCTTTCATTGTTAGTGTATAGAAATGCAAGAGATTTCTGTGCATTAATTTTGTATCCTGCAGCTTTACCAAATTCATTGATTAGCTCTGGTAGTTTTCTGGTGGCATCTTTAGCATTCTCTATGTATAGTATCATGCCGTCTGCAAACAGTGACAGTTTTACTTCTTCTTTTCCAGTTTGTATTCCTTTTATTTCTTTTCCTTCTCTGATTGCCATGGCTAGGACTTCCAAAACTATGTTGAATGATAGTGGCGAGAGTGGACAACCTTGTCTTGTTCCTGATCGTAGAGGAAAGGCTTTCAGTTTTTCACCATTGAGAGTGATGTTTGCTGTGGGTTTGTCATATATTGCCTTTGTTATGTTGAGGTTCGTTCCCTCTATGCCAACTTTCTGGAGAGTTTTTATCATAAATTGGTGTTGAATTTTGTCAAAAGCTTTCTCTGCATCTATTGAGATTATCATATGGTTTTTATTCTTCAGTTTGTTAATATGGTATATCACATTGATTGATTTGCATATATTGAAGAATCCTTGCATCCCTGGGATAAATCCCACTTGATCATAGTATATGATCCTTTTAATATGTTTTTGAATTCTCTTTGCTAGTATTTTGTTGAGGATTTTTGCATCTATATTCATCAGTGATGTTCATCTGTAATTTTCTTTTTTTGTAGTATTTCTGTCTGGTTTTGGTATCCGGGTGATGGTGGCCTTGTAGAATGAGTTTGGGAGTGTTCCTTCCTTTACAATTTTTTGCAAGAGTTTGAGGAGGATAGGTGTTAGCTCTTCTCTAAATGTTTGATAGAATTCACCTGTGAAGCCATCTGGTCCTGGACTTTTGTTTGTTGGAAGATTTTTAATTACTGTTTCAATTTCCTTACTTGTGATTGGTCTGTTCATATTTTCTGTTTCTTCCCAGTTAAGTCTTGGAAGGTAATGCCTGTCTAACAATTTGTCCATCTCTTCCAGGTTGTCCATTTTATTGGCATAGTGTTGCTTGTAGTAGTTTCTTATGATGCTTTGTAACAAATATTACAATAAAAACCATGTGCTATGTGGCTGCTTCCCACTAGCTATTTCCCACAGGTTTTTTGGGGGTATTTTTTTGCGGTACGTGGGTCTCTAACTGTTGTGGCCTCTCCTGTTCTGGAGCACGGGCTCCAGACGCACGGTCTCAGCAGCCATGGCTCACGGGCCCAGCCGCTCCGCGGCATGTGGGATCTTCCTGGACCAGGGCACGAACCCGTGTCCCCTGCATCAGCAGGCGGACTCTCAACCACTGCACCACCAGGGAAGCCCCCCCTACAGGTTTTTGATCATCGTGTTTTCATTGTCATTTGTCTCTAGGTATTTTTTGATTTCCTCTTTGATTTCTTCAGTGATCTCTTGGTTATTTAGTAATGTATTGTTTAGCCTCCATGTGTTTGTGATTTTTACATTTTTCCCCCTGTAATTGATTTCTAATCTCTTAGGGCTGTGGTTGGAAAAGATGCTTGATATGGTTTCAATTTTCTTAAATTTACCAAGGCTTGATTTGTGACCCAAGATGTGATCTATCCTGGAGAATGTTCTGTGTGCACTTCAGAAGAAAGTGTAATCTGCTGTTTTTGGATGGAATGTCCTATAAATATCAATTAAATCTATCTGGTCTATTGTGTCATTTAAAGCTTGTGTTTCCCTATTAATTTTCTGTCTGGATGATCTGTCCTTGGTGTAAGTGAGGTGTTAAAGTCCCCCACTATTATTGTGTTACTGTCGATTTCCTCTTTTATAGCTGTTAGCATTTGCCTTATGTACTGAGGTGCTCCTATGTTGGGTGCATATATATTTATAATTGTTCTATCTTCTTCTTGGATTGATCCCTCGATAATTATGTAGTGTCCTTCCTTGTAACATTCATTATTTTAAAGTCTATTTTATCTGATATGAATATTGCTACTCCAGCTTTCTTTTGATTTGCATGGAATATCTTTTTCCATCCCTTCACTTTCAGTCTGTTGTGTCCCTTGGTCTGAAGTGGGTCTCTTGTAGAAAGCATATAGATGAGTCTTGTTTTTGTATCCATTTAGCCAGTCTGTGTCTTTTGATTGGAGCATTTAATCCATTTACATTTAAAGTGATTATCGATATGTATGTTCCTAGTACCATTTTCTTAATTGTTTTGGGTTTCTTTTTGTAGGTCCTTTTCATCTCTTGTGTTTCCCACTTAGAGAAATTCCTTTAGCATTTGTTGTAGAGCTGGTTTGGTGGTGCTGAATTCTTGTAGCTTTAGCTTATTTGTAAAGCTTTTGATTTCTCTGTCAAATCTGAATGGGATCCTTGCCGGGTAGAATAATCTTGGTTGTAGGTTCTTCCCTTTCATCACCTTATATATATTGTGCCACTCCCTTCTGGCTTGTAGTGTTTCTGCTGAGAAGTCAGCCGTTAACCTTATGGGAGTTCCCTTGTATGTTATTTGTCGTTTTTCCCTTGTTGCTTTCAATAATTTTTCCTTTGTCATTAAGTTTTGTCAATTTGATTACTATGTGTCTTGGCGTGTTTCTCCTTGTTTTTATCCTGCCTGGGACTCTCTGCGCTTCCTGAACTTGGGTGGCTATTTCCTTTCCCATGTTAGGGAAATTTTCAACTATAATCTCTTCAAACATTTTCTCGGGTCCTTTCTGTCTCTCTTCTCCTTCTGGGACCCCTGTAATGCAAATATTGGTGCATTTAATGTTGTCCCAGAGGTCTCTTAGTCTGTCTTCATTTCTTTTCATTCTTTTTTCTTTATTCTGTTCCTCAGCAGTGAATTCCTCCATTCTGTCTTCCAGGTCACTTATCCGTTCTTCTGCCTCAGTTATTCTGCTATTGATTCCTTCTAGTGTAGTTTTCATTTCAGTTATTATATTGTTCATCTCTGTTTGTTTGTTCTTTAATTCTGCTAGGTGTTTGTTTGTTAATTCTTCTAAGTGTTTGTTAAACATTTCTTGCATCTTCTTGATCTTTGTCTCTATTCTTTTTCTGAGGTCCTGGATCATCTTCACTATCATTATTCTGAATGCTTTTTCTGGAAGGTTGCTTATGTGCACTTCATTTAGTTGTTTTTCTGGGGTTTAATCTTGTTCCTTCATCTGGTACATAGTCCTCTGCCTTTTGATTTTGTGTATCTTTCTGTGCATGTGGTTTTCATTCCATAGGCTGCACATTGTAGTTGCTCTTGCTTCTGCTGTCTGCCCCCTGGTGGATGAGGCTATCTAAGCGGCTTGTGCAAGCTTCCTGATGGGAGGGATTGGTGGTGGGTAGAGCTGGGTGTTGCTCTGGTGGGCAGAGCTCAGTAAAACTTTAATATGCTTGTCTGCTAATGGGTGGGGCTGGGTTCCCTCCCTGTTGCTTGTTTGGCTTGAGGTGACACAGCACTGTGGCCTACCTGGCTCTTTG
Organism: Neophocaena asiaeorientalis asiaeorientalis; assembly: GCF_003031525.2. Taxonomy (NCBI): domain Eukaryota; kingdom Metazoa; phylum Chordata; class Mammalia; order Artiodactyla; family Phocoenidae; genus Neophocaena; species Neophocaena asiaeorientalis. Next base: position 6,588,726 of record NW_020174698.1, on the reverse strand, counting down.
GTGGGGCTAACGGCAGACTCTGGGAGGGCTCATGCCAAAGAGTACTTCCCAGAACTTCTGCTGCCAGTGTCCGTGTCCCTGTGGTGAGCCACAGCCACCCCCTGACTCTGCAGGAGACCCTCCAACACTAGCAGGTAGGTCTGTGTCAGTCTCTATGGGATCACTGCTCCTTCCCCTGGGTCCTGATGCACACAGTACTTTGTGTGTGCCCTCCAAGAGTGGAGTCTGTATCTCCCCCAGTCCTGTCGAAGTCCTGCAGTCAAATTCTGTTAGCCTTCAAAGTCTGATTCTCTGGGAATTCCTCCTCCCATTGCCAGACCCCCAGGTTGAGAAGCCTGACTTGGGGTTCAGAGCCTTCACTCCAGTGGGTGGACTTCTGTGGTCTAAGTGTTCTCCAGTCTGTGAGTCACCCACCCAGCGGTTACGGGATTTGATTTTACTGTGATTGCGCCCCTCCTCCCGTCTCACTGTGGCTTCCCCTTTACCTTTGGATGTGGGGTGTCTTTTCTGGTGAGTTTCAGCGTCTTCCTGTCGATGATCGTTCAGCAGTTAGTTGTGCTTCCGGTGCTCTCGCGAGAGAGAGTGCACACACCTCCTTCTACTCCACCATCTTGAACCAATCTCGGAGTAGCAATTCTTTATATTAAGCTTCCCCTGTTCAAATAATTATGTGGTTTCTGTACCCTGTTTGGACTCAGAATGATATATACGATGAAAAACTAGTTTAATTTCCAATTCACCATTGGAAATTATACCAATTTACCACTTTATGAGTTTTCATTTCCTCAGTCCTTTGAATTGAAGATTTTTAATGATTGCCCATTTGATGAGTTTGAAATTATATCTCCTTGAAGATTTAATATGTTTTTTTCCTGATCATAAGCCCGTTTTGACCAATCTCTTAAAATAGTATCTGTACCATGTTTTCATATACCAACCAGAGGTCTGCCTCCTCCGGGTTCTACATGATCATCCCCTAGATAGTATGCTAACAGAGTGCCTTGAAGCAGTAAGGCATTTTCTTCATAAACTAAAGATACAAAGCCCAAATCTGATTGCCATGCCAAACTCTCAGATTCCTATGCCTACATTTTAAAAACCTCAGCTTCCCATGTTAACATTTTCTCACATTTGCTGTAGCACATGTACACTTTCCATATATGTCTGTATGTACATTTATATATGCATTATATGAATATATACATATATATTATACAGTTTATTATTATTTTTGGAATCATTTGAGAGTAAGATACAAATATCATACCCCTTTACCCCTAAATATTTCAATTTGTATAACTTAAAAACAAGAACAATATCATCTATGATCATGGTTCAGTTTGTTTATAAAATAGAGGAAATTTAACAGAAATAAATTTCATTTTGTAATATACAGTCAATATTTAATTAGTCCAGTATTTTTCCCTTATCCAGGATCTGATATAGGATCATGAATGGCATTTGGATATAATGTCTCTTTATTCTTTAATCTGGAGCAGGCTTTCCATCTCTCTTTATATTTCACAACACTGATATTTTTGAAGAACATGCATTAGTTGTTTTATACATTGTTCCTCAATTTGAGTATGTCTGATATTTCCTTATTATTAGATGAAGGTTAGACATGCTTGACAGAAATATCACAGAAATTATATTATCTTCTTTCCAGTGCTTTGTATCATAGGGCACATGGTATCAGTTTCTCCCGATATTGGTGATGTGGACTTTGATCTCTTAAAGTGGTATCTGTCAGTTTCTCCATGTAAAGTTATTATTCCTCCCCTTTGTAATTAATAAGTAATCTATGGGGAAATACTCTGAGATGATGTACTTACCCTGTTTCTCCCCTTCCCCAATATCATTTTTTATATCTCCCTCCTCCCACAGTGAGAACCCTGGTAACCAACAAAATGAATATCTTTACTCATTTGCTGTATCTTATAAATACATGGAATGTAGTTTTATAATTGACACACTAATGCCACTAACAGTAACAAACTAGTCACCTAGTAAAGTTCAAAAATTCTTTACAGTCCTTTTTTCAATAGACTGTGTCCTATTGAAGATGTATAGAGTACTGTGTTCAGAGTTACTTGAATTATGGGTTTTTTTCCCATGTGATTATTTTATTATTTTGGTTTATATTTAGGCTTATTTGTTTCTGTTTACATACTAGTTAGTGATTTACTTTTTTGTCCTTTTAAGTTTAATTTTACCTTTTGAATATTTAAAATATTGAATGGCTTACCCTATTCCTATCAACCTCTAAAGAAAACCAATTTTATAAGTTTATGGTTTATTCTTTCAGTGTTTCTTGCTGCAAAAATAAGCAGATATGTGTGTGTTATTTTTTTTCTTATACAAAAGGTAGTATACTATATAAACTCTCTTGCACTTTGCAGTTTTCATTTAACTGTGTTCCATAGAAATGTATATAGGTTCATAGGGCTCTTCCTCACTCTTCTTTACAGCTTCACAGTTCTCCATTGTGTGGATGTATGATGGTTTATTCAACCATTTTATCTGTATGGTCATTTAGGTCATTTCAGTATTTTCCAATTACAGACAATGTTGCAACAAGTAATATTGTACTCTTAAGTTTTTGATATTTTAAGGTGTAACTTTGGGGTAAATCCCTAGAAATGGTATTTCTGCATCAAAGCAGAAATGCATAAGAAGTTTTTTTGTTTTTGATTTTTTAGATGAGGCCACATTCTCCTCTACAAAGCTTATAATATTTTGCATTCCCGTGAGGAATACGTGAGAGTGTCTTAGGCCAATATTTGAGGCAAGTACTTTTCTATCACCTGAAAAATCTAGTCTATTAGTTAAAGAAAGCCAAGAAAGGAAGTTGGGTTAGGAGACACCTTGTCACGTCTCCACTGGGAATACTGAGAAACGATTGGAACAGAGAAAAGGGTCAGAAATAGACCAATGTGTTTGTTGAGTAAAACATAAATATGACATTTGAAACCTGTGTGGAAAGGATACAGTTTTCAACAAATGTTATTGACTAAGTGGTTAATCATTTGGGGGAAAAAATTTTGTCAGCTAGCGATTGCAGAATGTGCTATTCAGATGAACCTGGATCAACTCCTGATGGAAATAACTAAAGAGCTTGGGTAAAATGTAAAAAATATCTCCCTGAAAGCATAGAAGACATGATGAGACAGTAAAAAATTTCTAGGCCCAAACTGAAAGAAATAAGAACCAAGATTAGTCCCATTAATTCAAAAGTGCCTTGGCCTTTAGGGCATTTTCTGATGCTTGAAAGGTAGAAGCTTAGTTTTGACAACTCATAGGGTGAGGGGAAAGGAAATCATAACCTATAACTCATCCAAGATAGGCGTTCTTCCTACAATAAGCTGGCACAGGGCTACACCATCAAGGTAAGGGTGAACCAGAAATTAAAACAAAACAGAACTCTGAAATAGACTTAAAGCTCAAATTAAAATTACTCGAAGTGGTTGAATACAGCCCTAGTCTGGCAGTGCCCCCAAGTGTCTGATAGAAGCAAATGTAAATCCTCTGGAAGAAGGTACAGGTCTCAGATTATTTCCACAAAGATTTTGCAAATATAATGTCCAACACATAATAAATAATAAAAAGGAATATAAGGAAATGAAGCTCTGTGACTGAGAACCAACAGAAAAAACAAACAACAGAAACAGATGCACAAAGACTTCAGATATTAGAATTATCACACAGTGTAAAATAACAATGTTCACTACGCTTAAAGGAATTTTTTAAAGGCTTAGAGTTATCAATAAAGAAGATAAAGTTATAATAAATGATATTTCAGATTCAAAAAAGGACAAATAAAATTTCTAGAAATTAAAAATATAAGCAAAATTAAAACTAGTCACCAGTCTCACACCATGTACAAAAATTAACTCAAGATGGATCATAGACCTACACATAAAAATCAAATCCATAATGCTTTCAGAGGAAAACATATAACAATATCTTTGTGATTTGGTGGTACACAAAGTTTTCTTAGGTCATAGGAAGCCAGAAGCATAAAAGAAAAAAATGACCAAGTTAAAAATTACTGTTTGTCAAAAGACATTGTAAAAATAAATAGGCAAGTTACAAACTGGGGGAAAAATATTTGCAAAGCATATAAAAGATTGGTAATCAGCATCTATAAATAACATTTACAAGTAATAATAAAAAGGTAATCAACTCAATTTTTTAAATGGACAAAGGGTTTGAGAAAAAGACAGCTAAGGAAAGGAGATAGCAACTTAGAATATTTATTTCACCAAAGGAAACTTATACAAAGGAATGAAGAGCAATAGAAATTGTAAATATGCCAATAAATATAAAAGTCCTTTTCTCATTTTCAGTGTTCCTAAATGATAAAGTTAAAGCAATAATAATAATAATGTATTATGACATTTCTAATAGGCAAAAATTAAATGTATGAAAATAATAATAAAAAGGACAGAAAGGGAAATGGAAGTGTACTGTTTTAAGGTTCTTACATTAAAGGTGAATTGGTATAATATTATTTGAAGGAAGACTGTGAAAAAAAAAGATGCATATAGTAATTTATAGAACAACCACTTAAAAATAAAGTGAAAAGATATAATAAGCCAAAAGTGTGGATAAAACAGAACAGTGAAAATGCAAAAGAAGACAGGAAAAGAAGAAAAAAGGCAAAGAACAGATAGAACAAAAAAAGAAAAGAAATACTATCATTGTAGAATAAAAAGTCATTGTGTTGACCACATTAAATGTAAATGATCTAAGCACGGCAATAAAAGGCAGAAAATTTCTTACTGGTTAGAAAGCAAGAGCCAATTATATACTGTCTGTAAAAGAAAACACTTCAAATGTAAAGATACAGATAGGTTAAAATAAAAATAACTTGCAAACACTAATCATGAGAAAGATGGAGAAGCAATACTAATATCAGAAAAACTACATCACAGAACAAAGAATATTAACAAAGATAGAGGTACATTTCAAAATGGTAAAAGGAGCAAGGTATCAAAAATATGTACATATCTCAAATGTGTATATGTAGAATAATGAGCTTAAAATATATAAAGCCAAAACTGACAGATATAAAAGGATAAATAGACAAAAACACATGAAAGTTGAAAACTTTAATACTATCTCAGTAATTGATAGATTAAATAGAGATAAAATTAGCAAGAATATAGTGGAGCTGAACATCACTATCAACCAACTTGACCTAATTGGTATTTAGAAGACACTGTATCAAACAAAGGCAGAATATACATTATTTTCCATTGTACAAGAAGTACTTATTAAAATAGATGATACACTAAAAAAGTTTTGTGTGTAAACACATAAAAATAGTTTCTATATATTTAAATAGACTGAGAACATACATAGTATGTTAGCTAACACTATGGTGGTAATGGTAATCACTTTGCAATATATGTTTATCACATCAACATGCTGTAAACCTTAAACTTACACAGTGTTACATGTCAATTATATCTCAATAAAATTTTTTTAAAAAGTATACGTGATATGTTCTCTAGCAGTAATGAGATTAAATTAGAAACCAGTAACAGGGCTTCCTTGGTGGCGCAGTGGTTGAGAGTCCGCCTGCCAATGCAGGGGACACGGGTTCGTGCCCCGGTCTGGGAAGATCCCACATGCCACAGAGCGGCTAGGCCCATGAGCCATGGCTGCTGAGCCTGTGCGTCCAGAGCCTGTGCTCCGCAACAGGAGAGACCACAACACTGAGAGGCCTGCATACCAAAAAAAAAAAAAAAAAAAAAGTCTTGAGAAACCAGTAACAGAAATGTGTGGAAAATTCCAAATTTTTGGAAATAAGCAATGCACAAATAACCCATGGTCAAAAATAAATCACAAGGGGCTTCCCTTGTGGCGCAGTGGTTGAGAATCCGCCTGCCAATGCAGGGGACACGGGTTCGACCCCTGGTCCGGGAGGATCCCATGTGCCGCGGAGCAACTAATCCCGTGCACCACAACTACTGAGCCTGTGCTCTAGAGCCCGTAAGCCACAACTACTGAGCCCGCGGGCCACAGCTACTGAAGCCCGCGCGCCTGGAGCCCGTGCTCCACCAGAGAAGCCACCGCAATGAGAAACCCGCGCACCACAACGAAGAGTAGTCCCCGCTCACCACAACTAGAGAAAGCCTGTATGCAGCAACGAAGACCCAACACAGCCAAAAACAAATAAATAAATTAAAAAAAAAAAAACACAAGAAAAATTAAAATATATTTTAACTGAATTTTTAAAATGCAAATACAACAAACAAGATTTAAAGTATGCAGCTAAAACAGTGCTTAGAAAGAGAGAAATAACTTTAAAAGCACATGCCAGAAAAGAATAAAGCTCTAGTATTGATTATCTAAGCTTTTATCCTAAAAAAATAGGGAAAGAGTCAATTAAATCAAGAGTAAATTAGCAGGAAGGAAATATCAGTAGTGATCAGAGCAGACACCAGTGATCAGACAACAAAGAAAATTAATGAGACAAAAGTTAGTACTTTAAAAAACCAATAAAATTTATAAACAGCTACTTAGACTGAACAAGAAAATAAGAGAAATCACAAGATAACTTAAAATTACCAATATCAGAAATAAAAGAGAGAAAATCATTACAGATCCCGCAGATATTTTAAAAATCTTAAGGGAATATTATGAGCAATCTTAAGAGAATAAATTTGATAATTACATACAATGAATGAATTCCATGAAAGATACAAATTACCAAATCTGACTCAAGAAGAAATAGAAATTCTAAATAGCTCTCTATTTGTTAAAGATATCAAACAATAATTTCAAAGTTTTCAGCAAAAACTCTGGGCCAGATAGCTTCACTGATAAATCCTATCAAACATTTAAACATTTAAAAAGAAATAATATAATTGTAGACAAATTTATTCAAAAAACAAAGAGGAAGGACCACATCTCAACTCAGATTATGAGCACATTTCCCTGACACTGAACCAAAGACATTACCAGAAAAGAAAACTACACATTGATATTCCTAGTAAGCATACGCCAAAACATAAGAATTAAAATCTTTAGTAAAAATATTAGCAAATCAAAAAAAAAGATACATAACATAATAATACATCACTTCACAAATTACAGTTTATCTCAGGAACGCAAGGCTGGTTTAATATTCAAATTTCAGTCAAGATAATTCACCACATTAACTAAATAAACAAGAAAAAAGTTATATGATCAGCTCAATAGATGCAGAGAGGCATTTGGCAAAATTCAACACCCATTTTATTAGGAAAAATAAAACTCTTGGCAAGTTAGAAATGAGAGGGAACTTCTTAAAATTAATAAAAATTCCCATAAAAACTCTACAACTAATAGCATATAATATGCTAAAAGACTGAATGCCTTTCTTCTAAAATCATGGACAAGGCAAAGCTTTGAACTCTTGCCATTGTTGATCAATAATATATTCGTTTGATAAGCTAATTCTAAAATTTGTATGAAGATACAAAGGACTGAGAGTAACCAAAATAATTTGAAAAAGAAAAATAAAGGGTTTTTACTTCCAGGTTTCAAGATTTAATAGCTAAATTAATCAAAATAGGGAGGATCTGTGTAACGTTTGAGGTATGCTTTAGCAGAACAGAAGAGTCCAGAAGGAGATCTGTACATATCTGATTACTTGATAAGGTCCTAAAGTAGTTCCTAAAAGTAGTTCAGTGGAGAAAGAATAATCTTTTCAAGAAATGGTATTGAAAAAATGGAAAATCCAGGTGGAAAAATATTAGCCTTGATCTTATCTTCTAACACACAGATATTAACTTGAAATAGATCATAGGAAAACCCAAAAGCATAAAACTTATGAAGGAAAACATAAGTGAAAGTCTTCATGATCTTGGGATAGGCAAAGGTATCATTTACATGACACAAAACCCACTAACCACAAAATAAAAAATAATAATTTAAACTTCATTAAAACTAAAATCTTCCGATCCTCAAAAAACATCATTAAAATCACTTCCAATGCTGCTAAGGCAATATAAGCTCCCTTAAAATCCATTCTCCCCATGATAATAATAAACCATAAACAAAATATTAAAAACAACTCTCTGAGAACTCTGAAGAGTTGAATAAAAAAAGCAGGCAGATAATGGAGAAGGATCAAACTTACAGAAGTGACTGGTATGGGGTGGGGAGTTTACTATGGTTTTGGGGGTGAGTTCACTGTGGCAGTTGCGGTTATTGTTGCTTCTGTTATTGGTGTTGTTTGCAGCTTTCCCAAGATAGACTCAGAGTCATGCAATAGTGTGAGTAGCTAGATTTCCTAGAGAAACCCCGACATACTTCTTGGTAAAGGAAATATGGAAAGTAGGCTAGGCAAGCTGCAGAGTGAAGAAAAATTTTAAACCAGAGAGAGCTGGAGAAGAGGGAGTCATCTAATTTTGCTTATGAACATGCACAAAGACTCTGCCAATCCCCAGAACCATGTATACATGGAACAGACTCAAAACCTCACAGCAGAAGCTCAGAGAAATAAATTGAGATTTGTTCCACCACTCAAAGAAGATTAAAAAGGTTACCATGAACCCAACTGGGTTAAATGCCTGCTAAAACAAAAACATCAATATTCTCCAGAGAATTATAATAGAACCCCATATCTAGACATCATACAAGTCACAACATCCAGGATACAATCCAAAATTACTTGCCATAAAAGTAACTAGGAAAATATGAACCATTCTCAGGGGAAAAGGCAATCCACAGATGCCAACTCTAAAATTATCAAGTTATCAAAGTTATCAGATAAAGACTTTACTAATAGCTATTATAACTTTCAATGAGGTAAAGATGTACACACCTGAAATGAATAAAATAAAGAAAATCTCAGGAGAGAAATATATTACAAAAAATAATAAAATGGAAAGTTTTAGAATTGAAACATATAACAGTGGAAATAAAGTTTTCACTGGATAGACTCAATAGCAGAATATAGATGACCAAAAACAAAAGAAAAGGAGCTAGTGAACTTTAAATCAGATCAATAGAAATTTTCTAACGTGAAGAACAAAGAGAAAAAAGTTAAAAAAGGAAGAGCTTCAGGAAACTGTGGGAAAATATCAAACAGTGAACAAAAATAACAAATATTGGCAATGATGTGGAGAAGAGGGAACATTCCTACACTGTTGGTGAGAATGTAAGTTGGTACAGCCACTGTGGAAGACAGTATGGAGGTTTCTCAAAAAACTAAAAATAAAACCACCATATGACCTAACAATTCCACTCCTGGGCATATATCCAAAAAAAACAAAAGTACTAATTAAAAAAGATATATGCACCCAATGTTCATAGAAGCATTATTTATTATTGCCAAGACATGGAAGCAACCTAAGTGTTCATCAACAGATGAATGGATAAAGAAGATGGAATACTACTCAGCCATAAAAAAGAATGAAATTTTGCCATTTGCATCAACATGGATGGACTTGGAGGGCATTATGCTGGGTGAAATAGTCAGAGAAAGGCAAATACTATATGGTATCACTTATATGCTGAATCTAAAAATGACAACAAACTAGTGAATATAACAAAAAAGAAGCAGGCTCACAGATACAGAGAACACACTAGTGGTTACCAGTGGGGGATGTAATACAGGGGTGGGGGAGTGGAAGGTACAAACTTTTGGGTGTAATGTAGTCTCAAGGATGTATTGCACAACACAGGGAATATAGCCAATGTTTTGTAATAATTGCAAATGGAAAGTAACCTTTAAAAACTCTATAAAATTAAAAAAAAAAAAAAAGAAAACCATGGTGAGACACATCATAAACTGCAGAAAGACTAAAGATTTTTTTTAATCTTAAGAATAGTTATAAAAAAATGACTCATACAGAGTAGCAGTGATTTGAATGACTGCAGATTTGTCATCAGAAACCATGGAGGCCAGATGACATGAAACAACATCTTTGAAGTGCTGAAAGGAAAAAATTTATCAACCCAGAGTTTTATATCCAGCCAAAATATCCCTCAGAATTAAGGCAAGATAAAGACATTTTCATATAAAGAAAACTAAAATAATTTCTTGCCAACAGCCCTACGCTATAAAAAATGCTAAAAGAAGGCCTCCAGGCTGAAGCGAATGGTGCTAGAAGGAAATTTTGATTTCAGATCAAATAACAAACATCAGAAATGCTAAATATCTGAATAAATATGAGTCTTCTTTTCCCCTCTTGAGTGTTTTAAAATACATTTGACTTTTTAAAGCAAAATTATAATATTCTCATGCATTGTTTTCAATGTATATCAATATAATGATATCTCTAACATAAGGATGGCAGGGGGAGGGTAAGCAGTCTATATTCTTGAAAGGTTTTTATATTTTACATGAAACTGTTAGTGTCATATTAGCTTTAGATAGACTGTGAAAGGTGATAGATAGATAGGTAGATAGAGTAATTCCTAGATCAATTCCTTAAAAAAATGAAAAAAAGTGTATCTTAAAAACCAGTAGATAAAATGGAATACTGAAAAAAGTAGTGAAATAATCCAAAATCAGGCAGGAAAGGGGGAAGAGCGGGACAAAATAACAGTGAGGAAAAAAACAGAAAATAATAAGCTGGCTGACTAAGTCCATCTGTGTCAGTAATTGTATTAAATGTTGATTGGAGGGCCTCCCTAGTGGTGCAGTGGTTAAGAATCTGCCTGCCAATGCAGGGGACACGGGTTCAAGCCCTGGTCTGGGAAGATCCCACATGCAGCAGAGCAGCTAAGCCCATGTGCCACAACTACTTAGCCTGCGCTCTAGATCCTGCAAGCCACAACTACTGAAGCCCATGCGGCTAGAGCCCATGCTCCATAACAAGAGAAGCCACCGCAATGAGAAGCCTGCGCACCACAACGAGAGTGGCCCCCGCTCTCCACAACCAGAGAAAAGCCTGCGTGTAGCAACGAAGACCCAATGCAGCCAAAAATAAAATAAATAAAAGAAAATCAATAAATTTAAATTTAAAAAATGTTAATTGGAGCCTAAACACCCCCAATTAAAAGAAAGATATTGAGATTGGACAAAAAAAAAAACACATTAGGTCCTGCCTTTAAGAAGAAGTGAACTACTGATAACTGCAATATATATGGCATATAAAACATACAAAAACATTTTGCTGAGTAATAAAAGCCAAACACAAAATATGTCATTTATATAAAATTTTAGACTAGGCAAAACTAATCTAAAATGACAAAGCATGTCAGTGGTTGCCTGGGGTCAGGAAGTAAGAGGTGATGAAACTTTATGTGTGATAGAAATATTATATTTTTTGATTTGGGTGATGACTAAAAGGTATGCACATTTGTCAAACTCATTAAAACCGTAAATTTAAGATGGATGCATTTTATTTTATGTAAATTATCCTCAATAAACTTGAATCAAAACATTAAAACATAAGTTAGAATTTATTTATATGAACTTTAAAGTTATTTTATATGTTTATATATATTTTCACTTCGAAAGAAAGAAATTAGTTTAATTCTACTCCTCCTCCTGCCCTGTGCTACACAAAATTATGTTGAACTCAGTAGTCTAGTCCTTGGGAAAATAACACTTTCTTCTTACTGTTTTGGAAAACATAGCTCATCAGAGGGAAAAAGCTTATGCCATGGCTTCAGATTTGGATTTAAATCCTATCTGATATTTAGTATATATCTCTTGATAAATCCCTTGTTCTTTTGGAGTTGCTCTCTCCTGCTGTTAAAATGGCTGTAATACCTGTCTTGCTGGGCTGCCAGAAGTAAACAAGACGTGGTGTGTAAAGTACCTGGCACAGATAGGAAACTGGAAAGAAATGGTTGCCCCCTGTTTTAGAAGAATCACAGGTCCTAGATTTTTTAAAATAAATTTATTTATTTTATTTTTGGCTGCTTTGGGTCTTTGTTTCTGTGCGCGGGCTTTCTCTGGTTGCGGCGAGCGGGATTCTCATTGCGGTGGTTTCTCTTGTTGCAGAGCATGGGCTCGGCGCGCAGGCTTCAGTAGTTGTGGGGCACAGGCTTAGTTGCTCTGCGGCACGTGGGATCTTCCCGGACCAAGGATCGAACCTGTGTGCCCTGCATTGGCAGGTGGATTCGTAACCACTGTGCCACCAGGGAAGCCCCACAGGTCCTAGATTTTTAAAAACAAGCCTAATTCCAAATGTTCCATTGAACCTATAATCTCATGTATACTTCTCATACTATGCATTCTGGAGTGTTTGTTAAAAAAAAAATAGGTGACTGTGTTTTTAAAGGAAAAAAATATATGGTTTATTTTAGTTGTCACTAAGTTTAAAAGTGCAGGTCACTTAGACAAAAATATCTATTGACCACCCATTATGTGTCAGGCACTTTTCTAGTCTCTGGGGTTACTGTTGGGGAGGGAGTTGATAGGGAATAACTAAAATGTTTTTAGTTAGTGATATATATATATATTTATATACACACTAATTGTATGAATGTATATACACACACAAATGTAGTATAGTGAATTTATACACAATTTTGAAACATCTTGCAGTATTCTGCATGGTAATAAGATTGTAGGGTCCTGCTTCAGCTCTGGCAAAACTGATGTCATACTGGGCAAGTAAACTACATTAGTTTCCTCATCTACAAAACAAGAGATTTGAACTATGTTTCCTTTCAACTCTAAGATCTAGGTATGGAAAAATATCTAAAGTTTTTTTCTGATTTTCAAAATCATTCATTCATATATTATTTTTTCCACTAATTCTGAATGTACATTATTAATCAGCTGTAGGTCTATAGGTAAATAAGTTTGGTTACTGAATTCTCATCTCAAACAAAAACAAAATTTTTATTCATTCACTCATTAAATATTTTCTGAGCACCCTCTATGTATAAATAACTATGCCAAGTTCTAAGTATAAAGTGATGATCAAAACAGTCTTGGTCCCTGACCTCATAGAATATACTAGGTTTAGAGGGTAAGGAAGAAGTTCTCTGATTTGGGAAGAAAATAAAAAATTCAATTTTGATAGGTTAAATTAGAGATTTCTGATATACATCCCAGTGGAGCTGGCATGTAAGACAAATTAGGGAGACATCACCAGAGAGATAAATATTTAAAACCATGGGACTGGATGTGGTCAGCTTGAGAGAGTATGTACAGTGAGAAGAAATCGCAGGTCTAAATTTTCAGGAAAGTTAAGATTTAGAGATTAGGCATAGGAAGAGTTGCTTACAAAGAAGTCTAAGAAGAGATGGAAGAGATAGAATGAAAACCAGAGTGTAGCATATCCCAAAGAGAGAGATGGTTAACTGTATCAAATACAGATTAAGTGAAAGAAGGATCCATTGCATTTGGAAAATCTAACGTTACTGCTACAACTTGGCAAACATAGTTTCAGTGGGCTGGTTGAAGCAAGGTTGGAATGTGCTGAGAAGTAACGGAGGGTGCAAAGTTGAGTCTCTGAGTGGGCAAGATTAGAGAGAAAAAGCTCTGGTAGTTGAAAGGAAATATAGGCAATGCCAGGTTTTGTTGTTTGCTTGCTTCTTAGTGTGACTGTTTTGTTTTCATTTTTATTTTTCAGAATGAGTAATATCAGGGCTGAAGGGAGGTCGAAGATGAACAAGACAGGAGAGAACTGACGAATGAGAATTCTTAGATGGTGAGGAGTGATGTAATCCAAAAGAGAATGGAAAGGTTGGTCTCTGACACTTTTCAAAGGCTGAAAGCAGTGGAAGGATGACAATGCAGATAGGTTTGTAGAAGATGGATGAAGGAAAAAGGTAGGATGGTGGAAAGTTTAGAAGCCAGACTATGAAACCGGGTTCAAATCCAACTCCTTCCACTTACTAGCTTGATGAAATTCTGCTTTCTGGACTTCAATTTCTTCATCTGTGAAATGGATGGGAAGTATTACCTATGTCATAGATTTGTGAATTTTTAAATGAGTTAACATTTATAAGAGCACTTGAAGAATATCTGGCACCTACCAAGTGCTGTATAGGTGGTAGCTATGATTATATCATTGTGGGATGATAAAGAAGGTCCTGTTTGATCGTTTCTATTTTATCCAAGAAATGGGATGAATATGAAAAAAATGTTAACCTTTCCAAAGGGCGAAGTCATGTAAACAAACAATGAGAATACCTTTTTTCTGTTAAATTGCTGAAGATTTAAAAGGTGTAATACCCACTGTTGGTGATGGTGGGGTGAATCAGGCCTACTCCTCCACATCTGGTGAAAGCATAACGTGTACATCCTCTTCAGGAGGCAATTTGGTTCTATGAATCACAAGATTTTATTATGCCAATAACACAGAGGTCCTCAGAGGAGGGGTGTGTGCTATAAAGAGGGGGTGGAAAGTCCTGCCACTGAGAAAGCCAGTTAGTTATAGTTGACTCCATCCCCAGTCCCCTGATTGATGAAACTTCAGGTCCTTCCCATGGTTCCTGTTAATTCCCAGGTTTATGCTCTGCAGTATAATCGGCCTTAGTCTCCTGTGTTTGTAATGCTGTCTTTGTTTCTCTTTCCAACAATTCGGCTTCTTCACAAGCCTCCAAAAGAAATCCACTCAGAGGGAGGGGGTCGTGTCCTTGGAGCGCACAGTCTCACATCTTATTTCTCTGTCTTATTCTCTGCCCCCAGTCCCCAGCCCCCTCTCCCTGACCTGCCATTGCCTCTGGGGGTTCAAAATTCTTCTCTATTGTGCAGAGCACTTCAGCTCTTCTAAATTTCTATTAGTAATTCCAAAATTGCATAGTAAGCCCTTCAAGGCATCCTGGAGAGTATCCTAAGACTGACTGTTCCTAGAAGGGTTGTCAATGACAAAATTTTGCTACTGCCTCAGCAATTCTATGTCCAGAACTAAGAATAATCAAATACTTGTTAGAGTATTATAACCGCCAAAACATAAACAACTTAAATACTCAACTGAAAGGGTTAATAAATCATGATATATATCACGTGATGGAGTGTCACACAACTATTAAAGTACGGTTTGAAAAACACTTAATATGGAGGAAATTTTTGTAATACATTTTAAAAAATACACTGAAGTACAAAGAATAAAACAATCAAAAAGGGGTAGACCCTAATCTCCCTTCTCATCAACACTTTAATAAGGAATAATGCATGTATGAGGTTATAAAATTTAAACAGTGCAGAAAGTCACAAAACGAAAAGTGAAAGACCTCATTTCCGTCTTTCCCCTACCATCACTCTCCAAGTGAACAATTGCTTATTATACTTCCTAATTTTAAAAAGCATAAATCTGCATAAATTCACATCTATCTTTATTTTAATTTTACACAAAAGAGAGCATACAATTTACATAGTTTTATACCTTTTTAATGTTTATGATACATTTTAGCGATCTTTAGCAAATATGTATATGTAGAGATACACATTTTTAATATAGCTTTGATAATATTCCACATTATTCCATTGTATCAGTATACTATATCCAGTACCCTATTTTTGGAAACTCTGGTTGCCATATTTTCTTCCAAAAGATTGCTCCAATTTACACTCCAATTTACAGTTTTCCCTTATTTTCATTGCATCTGTACCAAGTATCATTAAAATTTACTATATATATTTAAAAGAAAAAAAAAGTCCAGTATAAAAATGTCAGTAAAGTCATTCAGCCACCAGTAAATTAGAGCCTACTATGTGAATTTGAAAATCATGGCATGGTATTACATGGTATTACACAACAATTACAGAGATTAGTAAAATATGGTTCTTAGTCTCTGCCCTCAGTCTAATAATCTGGTGGGGGGGGAGAGGAGGAAGATGTGAATAAGTGAAAACAATACAGAAAAGAATAGAAAAGAAAAAGAGCACAAAAGAGAGGGAAATAATTGCCATATAAAATTAAAATGAAGAGCAGAGCATGGAGGAAGAAATGATTTCTTTCCACTGGGATTACGGAAACCTTCGTGGTACAGGTGCCATTGTACTTGGGATTTAAAAACCATAACAGCTACCATTTGTTGATGGTACGGGGAACTATGCTGATTTACCTTAAGTGCATTTTCTAATTTAATCTCTGTAACAATTTGAGGTAGATAAGATTCCCACAGGCATTTTATAGATAAGAAATCAGAATCTGAGCAAGATGAATAACGTTTACACAGCTGTTAACCATACACCTGACATGCACAGCTCTTTTAATTCTCATAACGTTCCTGTGAAGTAAGAACTGCTATTACCCCTGTTACAGGTGATAAAAATAAGGCACAGAGGGCTTAAGTTATTTGCTTAAGGTCACAGTGACAGATAAGTGGCAGAACAGGGACACAAACCAAGGCAATCTCAGAGCCCAAGTCCATGGCTGGTTTGTTGTGGGAAGGAATAGGATGAGGAAAGGGCACCTGAAGAGGAGAGAGCTGCATGAGTGTGGTCAGTGTGAGGGATGGATTGGCCGAGCCAGACTCTGGAAGCACAGTGACCAGTAAGGGAGCTGTATACTGGGGACTGGACATGGCTAATGGAAGTGAGAAGGGAATAAGCTTATGGAAATGAGATGCGGTGCAGAGGTAGAATAGAGATGACTAATCGGATGCCTCAGTCACAGCCCCTCAGCCTTCACCTCTCTAAACTAAGCATTTTACTCCTTTTAGTCAGAGCTCACAGGCAGCCTTTTATTCCTTTCCTTTGGATTATTTTAGAGGCCTGTTTCGGGATGCTTCTGTTAGAAATGAGATCCTTCTTGTGCAATGTGGGCTTGAGAAAGGATGATGGTAATGAGCTTTGCACTGGAATAGTACTTCTCCCTTCCTAGCTCAAGAATGCAGCAGTCATGGGGTTAGGGTAGCGGTTATCAATCAGGCTGCAAGAGAAATAGCATCCTCCCCTCCAGTAGTTTTCAGAGTTGAGTAGAGAGATATGTCCCATTGCCATTTTCCAGTTTTCCTGACACTTCTTTCTGTAGCATTCCACACTGTTGATTATTCCCTCCTTGAAGTCCTCTCTGCCATTAACTTCTGCATTATGACTCTTACTGATTTTCCTCCTACGTCTCTGACTTGCCTTCCCATTCCCCTTAAGTAGTACTATCTGCTCCTTTGCTTGCCTGTTAAGGGACCACGTTCCTCAAGGTTTGCTCAGCATTCTTTAATTCTCCTTCTGTTGCTACCTAAAATCTCCAATAAATTTACTTAGAATCTTTCAACCGTCAGTTCACAGAAATAAGAGGACCTGGATCTCTTTATTTCACTGTTTTTATTCATAGAACCTCATTAAAGTTACAGCTAGGGCTCTAAACCCATTTCTGAGAAGGTCACATGGGTCAACTTTACTTATCTCCTCTTCTCGGCAGACCCAATGATTGGTCCTCACTTCAGCTCTGATCTGGACTCTGCTCCTTGACTGTATTCATGCCTAGACCTATGACTGCCCTGCTTTTGACTACTATGTACAAACACTTCATTTGACCTAATCTAGTTATCAGTAATCTATATCAGTAGTTCCCAGATTTTACAACACATTGAGTCACCTAGGGATCTTAAAAAATCTTGTCACCTGGTCCGCACCCAGACATGCTGATTTAATTGGTACGAGGGTGGGACTTTAAAAAGCTCACCACATTATTCTAACGTGCAGTAAATTTGGGAACTACTGCCCTGTATAGTCGTTCTCACACCCAGTTACTCATGGGAATCACTTAGGAAGCTTCTTTAAAAAAAATACAGATTTGGGGCTTCTACCTTAGACCTCAGCCACTGGGACCCAGGAGTCTTCACTTCTTTTAAGTCTCCAGATGAATGGAATATTGAGATCAATTCCCTGTCATGTGTGCAACTTGAAGTGGGCCTTTATGTCCAGATCACCAGTGCCTTCATACCAGTTTTTTTTAATGGCAACATGATATAACTTCCACCTATATCTGACGGACAGCCAGTCTATACCTTCTCTTCCTATCCATGTTCTGTGATCCAGACTCGTGTATATAAGATCCCAAAGATATTTGGCTGTCATGCCATGTGCACTTCAGATTCAACATGGCCAAAACTGAACTCATCAGTTTTTAATATTTTGGGTTTCTCTTCTCTGTCTCATCCAGGTGAACTTCACCCCTACCTATATAAGTATACAAGTCCCAAGCCTAGACACCATGTTTGACTTCACTTAACCCACAGCCAACAGCAACTAAGTCAGCTACACTAAACTGTATGCTGTTGATTCTTTCTGTTTTGCAGATGACAGCCTTCGTTCAGATCCATATTCTCTCTTAACCAGAGTACTTTTTTTTTTAACATCTTTATTGGGGTATAAGTGCTTTACAATGGTGTATTAGTTTCTGCTTTATAACAAAGTGAATCAGTTATACATATACATATGTTCCCATATCTCTTCCCTAACTGGTCTTCTTGCCACGAATTTCCTGACTGCTAATCTCAGCTTTCTTCCAGTTCTTTACTCCTGCTTGAATGAACTTTCTAAAGTGCAAATATGATCTTATCACCACTCTGCTTAAAATCTTTTAGTGGCTTCACCTTGCTATTAGGATAAAATTCAAACTTTCAAGCATACAAAGTCCCGTGCGTTTTGCCTCCAGCCTCATTCCTCGGGACAAAGTTTCCCTTTTATGTGAGTCACCTGGGGCCCCACTTCAGACCTACTAAATCAGATTCCCTGGAGGAAGAGGCTAGATATCCAATATTTAACAAGCCTTAGGTGATTCTGCTGATCACGCAAGATTGAGAAACATAGCCCACAGACACACCCAGAACACCTGTCACTTTAGAAACCCAACCTGCGTGAGGCTTCTTGAATAAACTACATGGTGTCCTATCTTTACTGTCATTTGCCTGTGCCCTTTCAGCTGGCTCCCTTCTATCTTTCCCTCCGGATACCCTCATGGGATGGAGTTTGCTGACTCTTCCTGTACTACTCTTCTGGACTCCCCTTTTGTATTTCTATAACACCCTGTGCCCTTCCTTGTTCCACTATTTACCACCTTGTCATTTTCTTGTCTAGCTTCCCCATTAGAATTTGAATTCCTGGATGGTAAACATACTGTCTTGTTTTTCTTTTTTTTTAATCCCCAGATTTCAGCACAATGTAAAGCATAATGACTATCCGTTGAATGTATTCCTAGAAAATGAAAACGGAGGAGTCCATTGTTAAATAAACAGGGTTGTCAAAAGCCTAGGCAGAATTAGCAATACAGATGAGAATCCAAATTTGAATTTAAGTCTGGAGGTCCCATACCAATAATTTAAAATACAAGTACGTAGAATCATAGTGTAAGTACAGCATAGGTCAAAGTTTTTAATTGCAGGTGACAGACACGGACGCAGGCTGATTGCAACAGAAAAGGAATCTATTGAAAGGTTGTTGGAAAGCCCACAGAATTTCCAGGAAGACTAAAATGCCAGGCTTTGAAAACAGGCAGGAACAAAGGAAGGCTGAGCAGCTAGAATCACGGCCATGGCTGAACAATAGAGGCTGCAGCTCACCCACCTGTCTCCACCAGCACAAGGCACGCACGATGCTGCAGTCGATGCTGCTTCTAGTGACTGTTGCTGTGGCTTCTGTGGCTAAAATAAATTCTCCACTCACCCTGTTTCATTGCCTTCCTCACCCCACTGAAATCTCAGGCTGGTTCAAATGACTGGACAAATGTACGTCTGGGTGTGTGTGAGATGGAGGTGCTGTGAGAGCATGCTCTGGACTTCTCAGCATCCATGTGCACATGGAACAGAGGTTCATAGCTTGGAGACCTTCCCAAATAAAGGCAGGAGCTCAGATCCTGAATAGCCAATTTAAAATAAAACTTTCTAATTCATGTAGTGTTACAAAATGGTAAAATTAATTAAAATCCTAGGGCTCTCTTAATTTCTGAGTAAAATAACAACATTCACTACATACTGTGATATCAGACTTGCAGAAGTCTTTAGGCAGCAAAAACCACAGTTTACTTCCTCCAGGACACTTGGAGAATGAATAGGAATCCAGAGGAGAAAGTTAGGTTCCAAATAAGGGGGATAGAGAGGAGAGTGGTGGGCTCAAAATTGGTACTGCAGGGTCAAGAGTTTGTAGCTGGGGAGATCAAATTGAAGCAAGGGGGTGAAAACAAACATAGGTTCTGGATGATTGCCTTATACATGGGGAAGTATTCAAGGTTAATAGTTCGCTTCAAATTGTATTTCTTTGTTTTTATTTAAAGAAAGATTTTTTTTTGTAAAAAGAATAGATGCTTTAAAATTTTTCAGCAATATTGAAAAAGAGAAAGTTGAAACAATCACTTCAAATCCTACCCCCAAGAAATACCATTAACACTAGGGGGGACATCATTCTAACCATCGTTCCACACATGGTAGATGTGTAGAAAATATATAAACATGTATACAGATGAAAGCATCTAGGCTGCCACATTGCACCACTCAAGAGGTCAACATTCATCCAGAATGCATGTGATAAGGATAATTGATTGGATGGATGGATGAATGGACCTTTTTTTTTTTTTTTTTTT
>NW_020174698.1:6560682-6568268 GCF_003031525.2 Neophocaena asiaeorientalis asiaeorientalis | reverse complement strand
TGCGGTACGCGGGCCTCTCACTGTTGTGGCCTCTCCCGTTGCGGAGCACAGGCTCCGGACGCGCAGGCTCAGCGGCCATGGCTCACGGGCCCAGCCACTCCGCGGCATATGGGATCCTCCCGGACCGGGGCACGAACCCGTGTCCCCTGCATCGGCAGGTGGACTCCCAACCACTGCACCACCAGGGAAGCCCAGGATGAATGGACTTTTGTTAAATGGTCTCATTTTAAAAATAAAAATAATAGCTTTAATTTTCATTGAGAGAAAAAAATTAAAGGAATTTGTGGGCTTCAAATATGTTTCTTCATCACAACATACATTATTTCCTTTTTAAAAAAAGACTCTCTTAGGTTAAAAATGAATCTGTTAAAAAAATAAGAGATTGAAATTGTTGTGTTTCTTGTTTCAATTGAATGTTTTGGTCTTAGACAGTGTCAGTTGACTCACTGCTATGAAAGATGAGAACTGCAGCCCTCTTATGCTTGTTGTCTCATACCCCTCTCAATTTTGCCTTGTTTGAGTTGTTTTATTTTTATACTGTCAAGATTTATTACACTTGTATTATGTATTTTCCAGTAGTCTATTTGGAAATGGTTTAATTGCTCACGTGTTTGTTTTTTTATTTTTGCTACCACTTATCCATTTCCCAGTTTTAAATTTTGATTCATTTCTTAATCAGCTGGATTTTTGTTATCAAATATATTTTACTTTACAAGAAAATCTCAGTGTGTTATATTCCCTGAGCTCTTTCTTTTTAAAGTATGTTTGTTTTCACTTACATGACACCGTGCCTGGGAAAATGTTCTTCGGTCCTACTTTCTTTACTTCAGAAATCTTTCTCACATTTCTCTATCATTTCTTTGGCATTGAATACTGCTGTGGAAAAGAATGTGATGGCAACCTGTTTCTTTTTTTTCTTTTGTACGTGATTTGGTTTTTTGCCTCGATATTAGACTATTCATTTTTATACTTTCAAGTTCAACAAATAAATCAGAAGTTTCCTAGGGCTGAGGCTTCCTTATGTAATTATTCTCATCAGAATTTGAGGTGTGATTATTGCTCTCCTTGCTTTGGCAGTCCTGAGAAACAGTCTTCTAGCAAGTCTATAAAGCCAGGGAGTATGAATGCATTAAGAAGAATGCCAGATGGGATCTCTGATTCTGATTTTGTCTTCTAGGTCCATTGCTTTTGGCTTTTGTTCCTTCTCATGTTGAAGCAAGTCTTGTACCTTTTCTTGGGTGGCTTGGAGTGATTTCATGCACTTAACAGTTGCTGGAAAGATGGTGAGGTAGGAAGTAACGGGAGTAGAAATTATTGTTACTCTGGAGGAGAGTGCTTTTGGTGGAGAGTTGTAATGAGTTCTGCACAGAGCAAGTGTGGTAGACCAGATATATTGTTAGGAAGATGAGTTTTGTAAGATATCTTCTGCTTGGCTAATGGTCTGTGATTTCCTGTAGATAGATAGATACATATGGATGGAAGGGTCTGAACAGAATTTTCTTTCTAGGATAGGTAGATGAAGTAGTCGACAGTCTGTGGAGGTAAAATACTTCTGCATTGTCCTCTCATGTAAAGATAATACATGTCATTTTGGTGAGGGCATACACTTCCACCAAGACAATTTTGTACCTTAGTTAGGAAAAGGAGAGCAGCCAATGATAAAATACATGATGATGTTATCCCAGAGGTGCTTGGAGGGGGGTGTCAAAAGGACTTGAAACAATGATTCTGGACCATTAAATCTATCCTGCATATATGCACATGATGTAGGTGTTTGTGTTTTGGATGTTAGTATGCCAAAGGTAGAGTCATCAGAAATTCCAGAGGATTATTTTAAATGTTTTTAGTGGGCCACAGTGACCCCAGATGCAGAAGCACAGAATTTGTGGGTATGCATCTCATGCCAAGATATATATCAAATTGTTTTGGTTAAGAAGTCTCTCTCCTATCACTGGACCACACTGCTGGGAGCCCTGGATACTGACCAAGTGCTGGGCCTCTAGGCATTGGTTGGCTTCCCTAGGATAGCCTTCCTTAACACTGGCTAAGACTGAAAGATCAGGGTTTTTATATAGGAATATTTCTTGTGATGGGCTAGTATTGTGCCTACAAAGCAGTGTATCTGTGTGGTTGTCTGATCTCTTGTCTCTCGTTAACGACACAGATAGCAAAACGGAGCTCCCCTCCTCTGATGCAAGTAGAGTACTCAAGATCACCGGTGCTACTCACAGCCTTCACGTGAGATGTAAACCTATCAGGATGTTGAGCCCTTTTAATTTAGTGTACCACCAAACTGTCTTTGTCGGTAGTTTTTTTTTCCCTTCACTGGGGAGTTACCCTTAGCTAGAATGAGCTGCCCTGATGAAGAGAAAGAGGTCAGCTGCAATGGAACCTTCTTTGGGCCCAAATGGCATTCACAAAGATATTAGAAAGTTAATTTAGATCAGAGATAGAAGCTATAAGCCTATATTATGAAATCAGCCCACAGGCACATTTTCTTTGGCCAAGATGCTCTTTGCCTGCACACAGCCATTAAAAGATTTTTTTCAGTTAGTTTCCTATTTTCAAAACTTAGAAAATGTCCCATAAAGCATCCAGATTTTTATATTTTCTTGTAAAATGAGAGAGATGACAATCACACCAAGTGTACACGTCCAATGGCAACACCAGATCCAAAGCTGCTAAGAAGAGCCGGGGAGCAGGCGCCCTCTTGACACAGGCCTGTGCGCTCCGCTTCACCAGGGTCCCGCCAGGTATCATCCTCCCGACACAGAGGCCAGCTGTCGGTTCCCATGTACTGTCACACCTGAACTTTTGTTTTTCATGTGGTAGAATCAAGAGGAACATTTCCTACCAGAAGTGGAAATGTACAAGACAGGGGGCAATGGATTTCTTCTTCTTGGCCTGCCTGACTCATTACCTATTGGGAACCTCTGGGCATCTGAGTGTTGCTTTAGATGATAGAAGGGCAAGGTGGGTCAGGTAGGCCGAGATTAGGATACACATGATGGTTAGTTTATAGAAAAGGGCCGCTCCTTCCATGTGACCAGCACTTACCTTTGTCATGTAGACTTCCTGCTTAGGAGTAGGGATGGGACTGTTGGGGAAAGAAAAGTCAATGGTAATCAGGGACTATTGAATGTCCTTAATTCTTTTTTTTTTGTTTGTTTGTTTTTTGCGATACGCAGGCCTCTCACTGTTGCGGCCTCTCCCGTTGCGGAGCACAGGCTCCGGACGCG
Organism: Neophocaena asiaeorientalis asiaeorientalis; assembly: GCF_003031525.2. Classification (NCBI taxonomy): domain Eukaryota; kingdom Metazoa; phylum Chordata; class Mammalia; order Artiodactyla; family Phocoenidae; genus Neophocaena; species Neophocaena asiaeorientalis. The sequence continues at coordinate 6,565,029 of NW_020174698.1, read as the reverse complement.
CAGGCTCAGCGGCCATGGCTCATGGGCCCAGCCGCTCCGCAGCATGTGGGATTCTCCCGGACTGGGGCATGAACCTGCGTCCCCTGCATCGGCAGGCAGACTCTCAACCACTGCGCCACCAGGGAATCCCCAAATGTCCTTAATTTTTGCAGTAACATATAGCTTTCTGACTTTTCTCTCTGAGTTTTATTATTATAAAATTATAATGTGATTTATTCAAGTCCTCTGCTTACTCTCCATGCCTGAACTACTGGGCAGTTTGTGAGCCTAACCAATGACTCTAGGCTAAGCCTCCTGTGAGCCATGGTTCTAAAATCATCTGAGTTTTATACCAGCCAGATGCTTTGCAACTATGCAGCCAGGCAGGATATTATCCTAGTATAAATACAAGTTGTCACCTTACTTTCCTTTGTCCAGCTTTCAAGTGTCTTATGCTCTTTAAAATCATTTCTACATTTATCTTGGAATGACTAATACATTCCCTTGGTTCAAATTCAGAAAGTAAAAAGGGTATAGAGTGAAGCATCTTCCACCCACACCTGCCCCCCAATTATCCAGTGCTCCTCACTGAAGGAGAATAATGTTACCAGTTTCTAATTTATTAATCCAGAAATTGTTTATGCTAATATTTTTCAAACTGTGATCCACTGACCCCTGTGGGTTTCCAAGATGCATTGAGGGTCTGTGAGATCAGAACTATTTTTATAATGATAATGAGGCACGTTTGCCATGTTTACTGTTGACATTTTCCCCGGTGATGGAAAAGCAGTGGTGGATAAGACCCCTGGCACCTTGACATGAGTCAAGACAGTAGCACTAAACTATACTAGGAGTCATTGTATTGTTCCCTACCATGTATTCACAGCTAAAAACATTCAAATTTCACTTAAGAATGTCCTTGATGAAGCAGGGGAAGCTAATAATTTTATTAAATCTTGACTCTTGAGTGCCTTTTTAATATTCTGTCTGATGCAAAGGGAAGTACACATGAAACACTTTCTCTGCATACCAAAGTACCAGGTTGTCTCAAGGGAATGCACTTGCGTGGTCCTTTGAGTTGCAAACCCAAAGCTGCATTTTTCATGGAACACCATTTTTACTTGAGAGAATGACAGGCAAACTATGGTTATTCATGCAGTTGTTTTGGAAACATTTTCTTAAAAATGAACAAAATGTGCCAGTTAATTCAAGAAAAGCAAATGACAGTATAAGCTGCAAATTATAAAATTTGAGCTTTTAACTAAAAATTAGAATTTTGGAAAATTTGTATCCACCAGTGTGAGCTCAATAACTTCACAGTATCTAAAAACTTTTCTGATGAAATTGGTGGTGTTACAGCAAATGCAATTTTTTAGTGTTATAAAATGAGATGTGTTAGCCTTTAGAAGATATATATAACTCAGTGGACCAATATTTCCCAAATGACCAATGCATGATCTTAAAAAATCATGCAGGGGTTAAAAGAAGTATTCGAAGTGCAAGGCAGACCAGTGGACTTTAATGTAACTGGGTATGAATAGCTCTTTGATAGTTTCAGACACTACATTGCAGTTAACCTTTAAAAAACTATTGTTGAGTTTTGGCGTAATAGCAAAGAAGAATAGCTACAATCATCTAAAATGCCTTTTGAAATACTTCTGTTTTCCAGCCTCTTAACTGTGTGAAACCATATTTTCTTCTTATACTTCCGCCAGAACAACATATCACAACAGATTGAATGCAGAAGCAAATATGAGAATCCAGATGTCTTCTAGTAAGCCAGACATTCAAGAGATTTGCAAAAATACGCCACTCTTAACTTTTTATTTTGAAAAACCCAGCTATTTTTAATAAAAATATGATATTTCTGTTACCATGTAATGGGTTCATTATTGCTGTGTTTTCACATGATGGAAGGGGCAAGACAGCTCCCCAGAGTCTCATTTTTAAGGTCACTAATCTCATTCATGAGAGCTCTGCACTCAGGACCTAATCACCTCCCTAAGGCCCCATCTCCTAATGCCATCATACTGGGGATCAACATATAACTTTTAGGGGGACAGTAACATGCCATCTATAGCAACATATATTAAATATACATGTATATATATATATATATATATATATATGTTCTTTATGTATTCTCCTTTTCTTATACAAAACATCCTATGCTCACTGATCCCGCACCTTGCTTTCTGAACTTAACAACATGTCTTCAGAATCATTCCATTATCAGGACATATAGATATTCTTTTTATGGCTACATGTTATCTCCTTGTAAGAATTTGCCTTAATTTTAAAACCTAGTCTTATATTGGTGAATTTTTAGTTATTTTGTTCTTAGAGATGATGCCACGATGAATAACCTTGTACCTATGTCATGCCACACACATGTGGGAAGCTACGTAGGAGAGAGTAGAAATGCTGGCCAAATATTCAAGTGCATATGTAATTTTGATATATGTTACAAAACTTATAAGCTTATGCTTTTTTTTAACCAAAAAAAAGCAAGTAGTCTTTAATCGTAATCTATTACAGCTTTATGAAAATAGAGAACATCAATGTTATATGTACGTTGTGGTCAGGTGAGTATAGCAGAGTTGAATGGTATGTACATACATACATACATGTAATTTACATGTTTTGGAGCAAAAATTGACTTTAAAATATAAAAATTAAGAAAGCTATAAAATCTATTGTAATATATAAGGCATATTGTTGATTGTCCATAAATGTTCTATATCATGGATGTAATTATGGAGAAGTTATAAGTTTTGGCATTTGTTTGGTCTATAGTTGAAATGATTTATTCTTTTGCTGGAGGCCATGAAGCAGCTGGCACTGACTGCACCAATGAGCACAAGGTTGCAGCATTTGTAAATTCCAAGTTCACAGTGGCTGGTGAAGGAGATGGTGCAGAAGCAAGATTTCAGAGCCTAGTGGAGATGAATTCCAGGCAAAGACGGTTGCAGAGGAGCAAGATAAGTTCTTGCCTAGATGTTGCAGGTAAGTGTGTATAGCTCATAGATTTGGGCTGGTAAGTGATATAATGAAGCACCTTTGTGTAGGAGGATTTTTTTTTAATCTTAACATTTTCAAATAAATTTAAAGAAAGTCCTTCGTTACCTCCTCCCTGTCCCCAGATAAGCTTCACAAGTTTTTTGGTACTCATTGATCTTTGGCTGATTATCTGGTGTCCCATATTCTCCCATTTTATCTTCATATATCAACTTAAATGCCACCTCTTCCAGAAAACCTCACAAGGTTCCCTTAAAATCAACAAAATTATTTTCCTTCCTATTCCCAAAGCATCTTGTACTCGCTACGATATTTCTTTATTTTTGTACTTTTGCCACCAGTATTTCTCTAGAATATATTGTGATGTATTATAATTGCCCATTTATTGATAACATCTCCACTATATTTTACATCCTAAGGAGAGTGATGATATGTGTTTTATTTTAATGTGTTTTACTCCCAGAACCTAGTATATTACCTGGCATATGGTAGATACTCAATAAATATTTGTTGAATAAATAGAAGGACAAATTTAGCTGAAATATGGGCTCTTGATATCTGGAAGTTTTAATTTAAAAGTCCCCAATATCCTAGCAACTACTTTAAACAGCCCTATTTTCACATCATTTGTTTTACTGTTTCATATAACATTTCTAGCAAAACAAATACACATAGTATTTCTGGTATAGATATACTATGGTTTGATGTAATTTAGAATGCTATTTTCTCCTCTGTTTTCTGTACCTTCCCTAGTGATATTAGTGCTATTTGCCTTATTAGCCATCAATGTCACCTTGGGCCTAAGAGAGAAAAATGGATTCTCCAAAAAGTAATAGGATAAATCACATAAGAGAAGTACAGCCAATAAGCTGGTATAATATACACATTAATAGCCCAGTGAAAACATGCTTTAGATGATCTTATTTAGTGTGAGATTACTTTTCTATATTTTGATCAAAATTGATTTATTTTCCTTGGTTTCTAAACTACCTTAGGTCAACCAGAGAAAGCAGAATCTCAAGATGTGGGGTAACATTATCATATTTTTAATTCTGAAAAGACTTCTTTTGTGTCTACTTACGTGAGCAAGGATCAAGTGAGGAGGAACTCATGAGAGGTTGGAGCTTCAGGAAGCTTCTTCCCCATGTTCCCTGCCACCTCCTCACTCTCCTATAAGGCAAGATCCTATTCATTTCCTTTGAGAAAACTTCTCTCATCCTTTCATTCCAGTTAGAATTCATTATTCCCTCTTCTGTGCACACTTTTACTATTTTCCCACATGCATTCATACTTTTTTTTTTTTTTTTTTTTTTTTTTTTCATATAAAAGTTACCTTTCCACTATCTGGTC
>NW_020174698.1:6548417-6560314 GCF_003031525.2 Neophocaena asiaeorientalis asiaeorientalis | reverse complement strand
ATTCATTCATTTTTTTTTTTTTTTTTTTTTTTGGCAGTACGCGGGCCTCTCACCGCTGTGGCCTCTCCCGTTGCGGAGCACAGGCTCCGGACGCGCAGGCTCAGCGGCCATGGCTCACGGGCCCAGCCGCTCCGCGGCATGTGGGATCTTCCCGGACCGGGGCACGAACCCGTGTCCCCTGCATCGGCAGGCGGACTCTCAACCACTGTGCCACCAGGGAAGCCCCATTCATACTTTTTTGACTGATCTTGTATCTTCTGACAGAAAATGGGTTTCTTGAGGGTCCATCTTGGGTTTTCTCATGATGTCTAGCATGATGACTCACGTATGATATTGTTCTAAAGATGTCAAATGCCTTAGTATCTCTGTAGTGACTTGCTCCCGTTGTCTATACAGACATGTGATGTAGAGAACGAGAGTATTCAGAAAAGATGGAAAAAGCTAGACAAACTCTTAAAAATACAGAAAAGTTTTTGCAAGCACAAGAAGATTTAGATGAAAGAAATAAAAATCATTTCAAGAATACCATGAGTTAGCTTAAACACTGGCCATCGGCCTAGTTCAAAACTTGACATTAACATTTAGAAGTTTGTCATCTTGACCAATGACTTACATCTCTAAACCTTAGTTTATTCATCTGTAAAATGGGGATAATAAGAGTAGGTATCTGTGTTAGGTAGAATTATAAGCTGGCCCCCAAGTCTCCCCCCATCTGGTATATATTCTTTTGTCTAATCACCTCTCCTTGACTGTGGGATGAATGTGTGGGATTTTACTCTAGTGATTAGATTATGTTATATGACAAAAGAGAAGGGATTTTTCAGATGTAATTAAGGTATTAATCATCTGACTTTGAGTTAATCAAAAGGGTGATTATCCTGGGTGGACCTGACATAATCAAGTAAGCCTTTTAAAGGAGGGTCCAGGGCCTCCCTGAAGGGAGACATTCAAAGTGAGAGAGACATTCAATGTTTGCTTCTTTAATCTTGCCAGGATTGAAGAAGCAAACTCTACTGTTGTGAGAGGTCTATACATGTGGCAAAGAACTGCAGGGGCCTCTGGAGCTGACAATAGGTAGCCTCAGCAGACAATCAGCAAGAAAAAGGGACTTCAGTCCTACAACCACAAGGAGAAGAATTCTGCCAACAACCACATGAGCTCTGAAGAGACATCCAAACCTCACATGAGACCTTAGCCCTGGCTGTCACCTTGACTGCAGCCTGTGAGACCCTGAGCTGAGGACCCAGTTTAGCTATGCCTGGAGCCTTGACCCATAGATACTGAGAGCATAAACGTGTGTATTTGTCAGCAGCTAAGTGTGGTAAAGTTTGTTACACAGCAATAGAAACAAATATACTACCTTACGAGGCAGATTTTCAGGTTACCAACAACTGATTCTGGCTAAAATTAGATTTTTTTACAAAGCAGAATTTAGTAGAACAAAATTTAGTATGTCGAAAAGTTGAAGGAAAAGCTAAGTGATCAGGCCTGGGAGAAAACAGGCACTGGGGCTACTCTGCGGATATCATTCAGGAATTCGGGGGAGTGCACTCTGGAATAACTTACGTACAGCCGGCTACTCTTGTCACTCGGCCCACGAATCAATAATCAACACTCCTGACAGAGTCTGAATGGCCTCATTTCCATCACCCACCCATTCCTTGGTGTTAGGAAGCTGTGGACTTGACAGGTACCTGAGGCCACATGGAATGAGTCTGCAAGCTCCCTAAAGGGAAATTTGGTGCTATCAATGAAAGAAGAGGAAAAGAATCTAGGGTAGTCACAAAAAAAGAGATCCACCTTGCTATCTCATAGCATTGCCAAGAAGACTGAGATAATATAAGAAAAGTACCTTGCACAGTTCTTGGCACACAGTAGTTGCTCAGTAAATTATTAGGCATAATTATTAAGCACCGGGGGACCTAAGTCTCATCTAGATGGTAAAACAGAGAACTCTGCTCCTGAAGATGAAAAGAGAAATCCCATCTTGATGAAGGAAAAATTTTCCTAGTACTCAAGAAAATAGTCTTAAGTGTCTGATGCTACCTGGATGATTTATAATTAAAGGGTTATCAGAAGATAGAAAGTTGTAGATTCCCAGGTGCTCTTTGTGCTGATTATTATTGCCATGTACTCAAAACCAGATGGACTCCTCCAAACTCCAGTGGGTCAGGAAGGGAAACCAACTGTTAGTGGCTATACCTCTTTTCACAAAACTCTTAATGATCGGTTCACAGTTCTGACAGTAAACATGCCAGACAGTGCCGAAGTCCATCCATCTATGTTTAAACCATGGCTTTAAATTTGAAATTTTAGAAAATTCATTCAAATGTGAGATGATAGCCCATTTACTGAGGATCATAAATGGAATCCAGAGCAGCCGTAAGTACCCGGTACTCAGTGATGTAGTTGTGTTAGAGAGGCGGGGCTCTCCTTTGACCTTGTTAGAGTATGTTATTGGTCAGTATGCCCCTTTTGAGGAAGGCCTGTCTATGAGATGGTGTCATTTTCGGCCTGAAACGTCACTGATGGCTGAATTTAACTTCCCTTCCATTCTGTTCTACTCCACAAGTATTTATTGAGCCCCCATTATGTGCAATGAACTGTATTAAGTGCTATGATAGATTTAAAAAATGAATAGATAAGATAGAGCTCCTGACCTTAGGGCATTTTATTATCTCAAAAGAGAGACAAACGTTTACGAGGACCAGATATAATATAGAGCAGGATGTGACAAGTGCTAAAATAGGTAGAGACAGAAGAAAGCTTTAAATTTCAAGTGTAATGACCTGGAGTTTTTCACGGTAGAGGTAGAATTTGAGGCCTTCTCAATTATATGCCCTTCTGGGACAGGTAGCACTTTACTATTTATCTGTTTGTTTGTTTGTATTCCAGGTGCCTAGGTCCCTGGTACTTAATATATGTAACTTAAGATGAGTTAGGAAAAAATTTTAATTGAGGTAAAATATACATAACATAAAATTGACCATTTTAACCATTTTAAAATGTACAGTTATGTGGCATTAAGTACATTTGCATTGTTGCCAAAAAACTGTCACCACCATCCATCTCCAAAACGTTTTTCATCTTACAAAACTGAAACTGTACCCATTAAATGACAACTCCCAATTTTCCCCTCCCGTAGTCCCTGACAACCATCATTCTGCTTTGAGTCTCTGTGAATTTGATTCTTCTCGGTACCTCAGATAAGTGTAATCCTACAATATTTGTCCTTTTGTGACTGGCTGATTTCACTTAGCATCATGTCTTCAAGGTTCACCCATATAGCATGTGTCAGAATTTCCTTCCTTTTTTAAGGCCACATAATATTCCCATTGCACGTATACACCACATTTTGTTTATTCATCTGTTGATAACCATTTGTGCTGTTTCCACCTTTTGGCTATTGTGAATATGCAGCTATAAACATGGAGGTACAAATATCTGTTTGAGAGAGTTAGAAATTTCGATAGGTCAAGTGGGGACAGAGAATGGGCATCTCAAGCTTAGGAAACAGCATGAACAAAAGCAAAGACAGGTGACAATGTATTGGGTTTGCTTGGTGTGGCTTATGCATGGGTTTGTGGGGTGTACTGGCTGAAGATAGATAGGCCAGTTTGTTCCATTGCTTGAAAGGCACGAAATACCAGACCAATGAGATAAATTTTTTCTAAAGTTCTGAGGAACTATTTAGGTATTTGGAGCAGGGGAGTAATAATACTAACTCTGGACTCGAGGAGAATGATTGTAGTGGCAAGGATGTAGTTAGAAACATAGGGTAATAAGCCTGGCAGGAGACCAGGCTGGGCAGTGGCAGAGGAAATAGTAAAAGGCAGGGAGGGATTAGAGGAGAGATATTATAGAGGAACAATCAGTAGGATCTGGTGACCAACTGGTTGTGGGTGGCAGCAAGAGGAAGTTGTAGTTAAATCAGTGACTGAGAGCACTGGGACATTATAAACTGAGATGGAGAATGCAGAAGAAAGAAGCCATTCATTAAGCTCATGTGTTTGGCACCTTGCATGCATTATCTCCTTTAATCCTGATAATGGCCCGTACAGGAGATATTATTGGGCATGGGAGGAAACTCAGTGTAGGTAGATTAAGTTATTAATACCTAGTTAAGTAGTGGAAATGGGACCCCAACACAGGTCTAACCCCAAAGCTTTTTTTTGTTTTAAACCACCACACTATTCCATTGTCTTCAAACACATAGAATATCCACGTGGATTTATAGCTCAAGAAAGTGGAAATGTATGTCTGAAGCTCTGTAGAATGCTCATGAACAAAAATATGGTCCAGGAGTTCTTTACACAAAGATGCGTTCAAATGATGCTGAGGGAGTACATGAGTTCCCTCAGGATAGAGTATAAAAACAGAAGGGAAGACCAAAACTTAACTCCAGAAGGACTCATATTTATTAGGTGGGAGGAGAAAGAGGGACTAGGTCCAAGGGACAAGAGAACAGCCAGCAAAGTGAATTGACAAAGAGGTTACGTGAGAAGAGAGTTTCAAAGAAGGGATTAGTCAACACTTGTCAAGTGCTTCTAGGAAGCACTTATATAGGAATTGGACTGTGGCCACTAGATTTGACATTTAGGAAGTCACTGGAGACTTTAAAAGAAGAAAGCGTATTCAGTAATGTCTGTGGATTAAAGAATGAATCAGATGTATGGAAATTAAGAAAGCTGAGTGCAAGCTACTTGTTCAAGAAGTTTGGCAGCAAAGGAAAGGAGAGATTATGGGACAGAATTTGAAGGGATGTAGAACTCACAAAAGGTTTTCTTTTTTAAGACTGGGAAGATATGAGCGTATTTGGGGGCTGTAAGAAAGCCAGTGGAGAAGAGCAAACTGTAAATATCGGGAGAATAATGAAAGTTTATGGAGAAATAGAGAGAGGGTGTGATCATGATCAAGAGCACATTTAGAGAGACAGCCTGGGGAAGAAGTAGGGATATTTTTCCTTGGAGATGGGAGAGGAAAAGAGAGAGATTTCGAAGTTGAAGGGAAGAGTTGAAGGAGCTTCCATTGGGATAGAAGAAACCTGGAATGGAGTCTGGCCTTGAGATTTGTACACAGCTGGTTGGGCTGTAGAAGAGGAAGTCAACTAGAGTCAAGGAAATAGATCATCCAGCTTTATTGAGGGCTCCTCTGAGTTAGGATTATTTTAATCTGTAGTGAAGCCAATCAGAATAGTGACCAAAACTCAGTATCTCTTTTCAGTCCAATACATTTTCAGACTTTTCCTGCAACTCCACAGAGACACCTGATTGGATTTGGGCATTTCCCAAATCTCCTTAAACTAGATTACTCTTGACTGAGCTCATCAATGGTATACTGATTTTTACCCTTTCATTCCTCACTGTCTACAAATTCCAAGGGCATGCATACAGAAACCCCCAACACACTGACAGGAGGAAAGAACTACTTTCTTGGAGAGGTTTTCATAGAAAAAGATTGGGAAATTACTGAGATGTGGTGAAATGTTTCGATACTGAATTTCAAAATTTTATTCCTTACAGTCTTCAAACCCATTGAGAAACCCCAGTTTAAAAACCTTTCTATTGATTCTAGTTCCTGAAATAGAACCAAGTGAAAAGCAGAGCTAGTATAATTTAAAGTAACAGATTGTCTTCTTCTCGAACGCTGACATTCCATTCGGCATTCTACATGAACAAAGTAATGTTCCAGATTTTTTTTTTATTGTACAGTTACACTTAACTGTATTTATGTGATGAATCTCATTCTAGATATAGGTATTAACGATTGGAACCATGCCTCAGTTACCTCCCTTATGAAAGATAACGTAGGAATGTTATAACAAATATTTAGTTAAAAAACTGAAAAGGGCTTTGAAAATATAAAAGTGTAATATAAATGCTAAATAAAGATAATATATTCTGAACAGCAGGCTCCTTTGAAATAGGGCCTATGAATTCCATTAGCACTCTCTGTTTACATGCTTTCAGGAACTTTTAGGAGGATGTTGTCCATGGGCACGCCTGTGACATGACACCTCTGGCCTAGTAACCAGCTGGGAAAGGGGCAAGTAAAAGAGTGGACCTAATAATTCACATAATAGTATTTCCTTAAGTCACTGAATAAATATTTATTGCATACTTAACTGTGTGTAGGTACAAGTCTGGGTGTTAGGAATATTGCAGGGAACAACTCAGGCAAAAACCCCCAACTCACAAGCTAACATTTATTGATTACTAACCACATGTCCAGGTTTAGTCTTATATTACTCCATTAAATCCTAACAACCTCATGAGCTAGGTACTGTAAATATTCCCATTTTACAGACGTGGAATCTGAGGTAAGAGAGGTTCAGCAACTTGCCCAAGATCACACATCAGCAGCAAGTGATGGTGTTGGGATCTGATCCTTACCATCTGGCCTGCATGTTCCACTGATGGGCACAAGGTGATTGGGTACTGGGCTGACTAAACTGACTTTCTAACATGGTCCCCTTTAAATCTGTAAGATTAAAAAGAAGAAGTCATACGTACTGCTGTTGCTGGGGGGTCTTTTGTTTATCTACTCAATTCAAAAAACGACTCAATTTTTCATAAGGGATGGGGAGCTATCATGGTGATACTAGTGAAGACAGAAATTCTAGCTATGTAGGTGGTTTTCATGATGTCTCAAAGTGGCCAGGCCTTTCCAAGACTAGAATGACATTTGGGGATAGGAGGTCATGTAGAGCCCAGGACAGCTCTAGCACCTTTATCTTTATCTGGCTGGCTAACTTCTGCTCTGCCCTACCTTATGATTTCTACTTATGCATAGTTTCTAATGCCTAACAGCTAAGGTACCTGCACTCTACCTTTTTCTCTTTGTGAATCATTTAGTTTAGTTTTTGTAATGCCTATCAACTAATTTCATCTTCAATATTTCCGGTTCAAGCGTGAGAATAGGCTGTTCCATTTCATCACGTTTACTCACATGGGGAAGCACTCCCTGCTGACTCATAGGCCACCCCTACTTGATTGAGTCCTTGGATTAAATGCCCACTTCTGGACCAGTCAGCTGTGGCCAGGAGGCCAGGTCAAATGGAAAGAACATTCTAGAACCAGGGTCTAAGTGTATCAGAGGCTACTGTCACAGACATGTTCTGAAGTCTGGCTTGTTCCTCTAATACTGTTTAGTTATAAGGCTTTTAAATTTAGGCTTTAAGTGAGTAAGCGTGTTATGGAAAATTATAAACTCTCTTTCCTTTTAATTTAGAAGTCAGTTTATAGTCCCATATTATTCCGCTCTTTTGAATATGTCTGTCATATTTCTAACTTTACCTTTGCATCTAAACAAAATTATAATAAATATTCACATCTATCCAGAATTAACTTCCTCAAGATGTTGAGGATTTAAGATTTACATTATGATCCTTTCCTTACCTGATGAGTAACAGATCCTTTTTCTTTTACTCTCAGCATTTCAATTACATCTCACTATCACAAGCTCTCTGCTAAGAATGTATACAGATGTGTCACAGTAAAGATTACCAGTATTACATTTCAGTGTTATCTAGAACACTAACAAGAAAATCAAACTCAGCTCTTATAAATAAATATCAATAATAAGAATGGCCAAATCAATGTTAATGCCATTTTTATACTTGGAAAAACATGGAGCATACAATTATATAGGCTAAAAAAATAAATAACGTGACTCACACTTAAAAGTAAGATAATACATTGAAAGAATGATTTCAAGTATTGTTCATTTTAGAAAATTTCTATGGAAAGATTCAATTTTACCTTAAGAATTGTGACCAATAGCACATGTTACAACATGGGAAACTGGGGTTAGGAAAGAAGTTTGTGGCTATGAAACAGATCAAAACTAACTAGCCATTAGGGAATGGAACTCATGACCTTCATCTCATTAGTACCGGGCCTAAACCAACTGAATGAGCTATAAACTGATAACATTCTGATACCTAGCAGATGGATGGATTTTTCACTCCTTACTTAAAATTCTTTCCTTGGTTCCATATTATTTGTACTAAAATGTGGCAATGTTACTGTTATGTGGAAGGATGGAAAGGGACATGGCTTTCAAAGAGATCTCAGAAATCAATTACTACTCTCTTTTCTTTGTGTAACTAGTGAGAGAATTCAAACCCTGAAATATGAGGTGACCTGCCTAATAGTTCCCAGTGGGTGGTGGCAGAACTGGATTACTTGGGGACTTCATTCCTGGTCACTTTCAATTTATGAGGGGCTGGCTGGTGGAGGAGGTCGTCCTTGAATTGTTCCAGGAAGGAGGAGTGTGTCCTGTCAATGCAGAACAAGCTTCGTGTTAGGAAAAGGGAATGTAGGTTTCTAAATTGAATTCACACAGAGTAGAGGTTACGGGATGGAGTATAGTGAGAAAGGTTTTGAATGACCTTCATCTGGGAGGTGATGAGAAGCCTCAAAAAGTGAGTACAGTGATTTAAAACATTTTCCATGTAAAATGGCTTAAGCTTCAGAATATTTAGAAATGGAATAGCCTGAAGTCATGGGGGCAGGGCACAAGTTTGGGTATAAATAAATAAATATAAAGAAAAGTAAAGGAGTGGCTAATACTTTAATTTGGGACATCAGGGAAGTTACAGACCTGGTCTGAGGATGGATTAGGTATGTACGTGTGATAGGGTAGAGCAGGGTGGGATGGAAAGTGGGGAGAGTGGTGGGGAGTGATGCGATTAAGGGATTCATCGTGAATTACTAACCAGTGACTGAATGGTGGAAGTGTGAAGGAACAACAAAAAGCTTCTACTAGTATATTACCATTTAGGGAACAGATGGAGAAAGGTTCTGTAAATACTACCAATTTATATAAAGAATAATGCAGTGTTATTTAGATTCTAATATCTTATTCTGCCTCTGTTTCAGATGGTAACACCGATGAATTCTTTGTAGAAAAATCTGGTAGCATTACCCTTACATATGAGTACCTTCAAAATATTTCCCATCCGGAACCACATCTTGGGAACAATTTAGATTAAATCTTTGAGATTTTACTGATGATCTCTGGGGGAGAAAGACACATATTGTAGAGAGCCTCAACTAGACCTTATTTTTGTTAGTGAATCTCGACATGTGCATAGGTCTCAGGCAAGCCTTGCTCTCCAAACCCTTGGACCTTTACTCAATCTTCCTCTGATTGGATCATCTTCCCAGAGAAAAAAGTAGAACCACATACCCTGGACACTTGTCCTTCACAAATCAGGTTAGTGACCACCTTCTCTGGAAAGCCTTTCCTATTGCCATAGGTGCTCCTCAGTTATAATTGTTCTGTATACCCCTAGTACAACATCTTCCATGCTATACAGCAATGCCCAGTGCACTAGACTGTCCCCTTTGCCAGGCTGAATTCCTTGTTGCCTAGTTTTGATCATCTGTTTATCCCCAACACCTTGTAGCATGATTAGCACAAGGTAGGCCTTTAATATAAGTTTATGGACTGTGGAAATCTCTGAAAATATATGTGAAGTAGAAACATCATCCAGAAATTATCTAGAGAGAACAAATCTAAAATGGATTTTTAGAAAGAGGAATCTAAAATTAATTTTAGTTTCTTTTGGGGTAAGGTCTTAGTTTTGCACATAGCCCCTGGCTTTGCTTCCTTTCTCCTCCTGTAGTCTCTCTCCCTTTGGCCATTTCACTGCTTATTCAAGGGCTAGGGAGAAAAGGAGAGAAGCTGAAATTCAGATCAGTTAATTAGGCTGTTTGGGAGCAACTCAGAAAAAGGTTGGATGTGGTGGGTGAAATCAATGATATTATCTATAGTTCCCACTAACCCAGCCTTCCCCACTTCACATCCCTAAACCAATTGTTTCCCAAAATATGAAGCATATTTTATGAACTCATTTCAGCTTCACAGAGTTTGTTCCTTTGTTTTGAGTACATGTCAAGCCATATATCCTGGGTTTTGGTTTGGAGAATTTGGTCACTATACCAACAGAAGACATTGTCGGGTAGTCTGCTTCTCTAGGGTAATTTCATGGTCCTAAGGAAAGAATTTAACAGTTTATTTTCTGAAACTGGTTCAAGGAACATTCTTTAAGTGAAAAAATTCAATCAAGAATATTATTACTTACATTTTGGAGAAGGATTTTTAATACAGAATTTCCATCTGTGATATATTTAAATTCTAGGCCTCAGGCAGCAATTGTGGAAAAGGGCCTCCTTTACCCTTTATTAGATGCAAACTAAATAGTCCATTCTGAGATGGGGGCATTACTTTATCTCCCTACCCCAGCAAAATGTAAGACCTGCTTCCACCACTCCTGAAGTGCTACTTTTTTTCTCGCGAAGCAAGCTCCGTTATTGACATAGAGGTGTTTATCACAATTTCAATTTCTTTAATTATTTTCTAAGTACTTGTATCTAGCAGAAAAGGAGAATGGTGAGCGGCCCAAAAGGAGGCCTGTAGTCAATAAGTGGAAAGCCGTCAATACCGAAATACAATACCCTCACTTGATCTAGTTTTGATGCCTTAGCAAAGACAGGTTTTGCTATTTAGGATCGCTCAGCACTCTTGACTGAATACATTCAGAGGGTCGTCCTCGACCTGCTTATTGCCAGAGGACAGAGGACTTGAACACTGATTTCTAAGTTGACATACGTGTCCCAACATATTTCACAACAGAGGCCTAACACGTTTAAGCTGTCAATAAAGACCAGCACTTAAGAAACGCAAAGCACGTGCACACCTCACATGCACCCTTTATAATGTATTCTTCCAGTCCTAAAAGCGGGGGAGGTTCTAGGGCGTAAAAACTTCAAACTTTCTTATTTTTCATGACCTGTAGCATGCATTTAGCCTTTGGGTTGTGTTCCTATAAGACTAATCCCACTCTTTAATGGCTGAAAGCATACGTTTAACAGTATATGGTGGATTAGCTGCTCTGAGAAATGCCTTTTTAAAAAAGTAAAGTGAAAAATACACAAAGAAATTTATAACCTTAGCAGTCTTTCATATTTGTTTTGATTGTTCTTGAACCAGCCCTGAGCCGGTGACAAGGGTATTGAAAAGATGCACCTGAAACAGTGTCTGCGGGCTGCTGCATTTGCCAACCCGCTTTAATGCTGCTTTCCAGCGGCGAAGGCGCAGCAGCATTAACAGGGAAGCCAGAGCGAGCTTCCCCGGCAGTGGCGGCGGCGGCGGCGGCGGCGGTGGCGGTGGCGGCGGCGGCGGCACCGGCACCAGCGCAGTTTCCCCTCTCCCCAGCCCTGACTCTACGCGCACATGCGCAGTGCGCCCGCAGCCCTGGACCATTTGTCAGGACTACTCGTGAGACGGAGAAAAAAAAAGAGAAAATTTGGGGGTAAGAAGCGGTTGATCGGATCTAATCTCTTATTAATCTGAAGATTTGTCCGTGCAAAAGCCATTCATTTATTTTTCTGGGTGAGGATGAAAGTTAAGAGACCTATAGAGAGAAGGAAGCGCACCCTCGTCTTGTGAAACAGATCAGGGGAGGGGAAAGGACAGAAGGGGTTTCTCCCCCACTTCTCTGCGCCTCTGGGAAAGAGAAGAAAACTTAATCCTGGGGAAAAAAGTGGGCAAGTGACTCGGAAACGGCTGGAGGGGGAGTCTCTGGGCATCTCACTCTGAAGTAGTGAGTGCGAGTGTGAAAGAGGAACAAAAGAGAGAGAAAAGAGAAAGGAAAAAATGGGGGGAGGAGAGACTTGTATTTTTTTCTTTGCGCGCACACGGGGAAGGGTGTGGGGGGCCGTGCGGAAAGGAGCCGGGGCGAGGCGGCCGCGTCGGGCTCTCGCCCGCGCGCAGGCGGCCAGATGCGTGTGTGCCCCCTCCCCCGCGCCCCCCGAGCTTGTCACTTTGGTCGCTTTCATGACACCGGGCGCGGGGTGGGGAGCGCGGCGGCGCCGGGCTCCGCCGGGGTG